>NW_016828894.1:0-5114 GCF_001698545.2 Rhinopithecus bieti | reverse complement strand
AAATAAATAAATAAATAAATAAATGGGAAGTCCAATACTTGCCTGTCCAACAAACAAATATGTACTCTCGAATTCCACTGAAAGTGATTAAAAGCTATGCAACCAGAACAAAGTGTCTCTACAATGTTGCTCATGCAACTGTCCGTTAAAATCACCAGAGAAGTTTTTAATCTATTAAATAGAAACAATAAAAACATTAATGTTTAATGCGAGGATACAGGAAAAAAATTAGGTTCACATGACATATCCATAGGCATTTTCATGAAAAAATGTTGCTGAAAAGCAAAACTTACTCTTGTACAAATCTGCTTTAAAAGGACAACTGAGGATACAGTGGAAAATTTGTATACATATTTTCACTGTAGGCTTTTAATAGTAATCAAAATTTAAAAGCATATGTCCAACACAGAAAAACCTAATATGCATCCATATGTCAATACACATTCAGTTTTAAAATTTTTGGTGATTGTTTGTAAAAATTCTGACAATTCAGGAATACAAAAGTGAAAAAAGCAAGTCTCATAAAACTACATATAATGTGATTCTATTGTATGTATTTAAGACTTATACATATGTGTGAACGTAAGTGTATTTACACGGGTACACAGTCATCCCTTGGTATCCCTGGAAAACTGGCCCCAGAACCCCCTTGAATACCAAAACCCATAGATACTCCCCACTTATATAAAAAGGCACAGTATTTGCACACAACTTACCCACATCCACACATGTACTTTCAATCATCTCTAGGTTACTTATAATATCTAGTAACAAATGTAAATGCTATGTCAATAGTTGTTATATTGTTTTTAAATTTCTGTTATGTTTTATTTATTTTTTATTTTGTTGTTGTTCAAACATTTTCAATCCGTGGTCAGTCGACTCCTCAGATACAGAACCCATGAATAAAGAGGGCCAACTATATATATACAAATAAGTGCCGTTTTGGTTATTTTTACCTGACATTCAGGGGTCCCTTTCGGTCTGAAGTTTATAGCAAGAGAAATGAATAAAGTAACATATAAGAAAACCCCCATCAGACTAACAGTAGTATTCTCAGCAGGAACCTTTTCTCCTTAGGCCAGGAGAAAAGAGGATAATGGCACAGTGAAGAAAGAAAAAAGTGCTAGCCAAAAGTACTATATGAAGCAAAGCTATCCTTCAAAAATGAAAGAGAAATAGTCTCTACCAGACAAGCAAAAATTGAGGGAACTCATCACCACTACACTGACCCTACCAGAAATAGCTTAGGAGAGTCCTGCATCTAGAAGTGGAAGGATGATATGTGCCATCATGAAAACACATAAAAGTAAAAAATTCACTGGTAGAGCAAGCAAACAAATGAGAAAGAACTCAAATGTTACTGTTACAGGATCTTTGGGGTGCCGCTTTTCTGACTGGAAACTTTTGTGGCCAGTGACAACTTTGCTCGTTTTGCTTGGGTCCACTGGGTTTCTTCTGCCACTCAGCCTGGTAGGCTGCACTGGGCTCATGCAACTGGTCAGGATCCCACACCTGTCAAGGGCAAGTAAGGCATAGAGTGGCAAGGGGTGTGTGAACAAGTGTGGGGTCTGGTAACTGTGCAGTCAGACATACTGGCTGCTGCAGCGGGCAGGCAGCTTCAGGTGCCAGCTCTCCATGAGGCTGCGGCTGGACCAGGTGCACTGCAAGCAGCTTCCACAGCTGGCACCAGGGAACAGAGTGGCAACAGGAAGCTTGGAGACACCAGGAACAGGAGGGCCCCAAAGAGAGAGTCATAGTCCTGGCTACAGTCATAGCCCAGGACTGAGCTCCCCAAAGGACCGCAGCTCTTCTCTTCACCTACAACATGGCAAGCAAGGAGCATGTTTCAGCCCTGTTTGTGTTATAGCTCTTTTAGCCTCACCAACTGGCGGGTCCTGACTTCTTGTTCTGTGACCAGGAAGAACGAGATATGCAGGCAAGTGGAGGGTGAGCAAGACGAAGGGAATCTTTATTGGGCAATAGAACAGCTCAGATGAGACTCACAGTGGGCAGCTGCTCTCTGCAGCAAGGGTGTCCCAATGAGTGTTCAGCTCCTAACACAGAGGGTAGGTAGCTCCTCTCTGCTAGGCAGGCTATCCTGACTAGTGTTCAACTTTCAGCAGAAAGGGTAGCTCCTCTCTGCAGCTGGTCATCCCAAAAAGTGTTCAGTTATCAGCAGATATGGTAGCTCCTCTCTGCAACTGGTCATCCCATCGTCTGTCCAGCTC
The DNA here is from genome assembly GCF_001698545.2 of Rhinopithecus bieti. NCBI lineage: Eukaryota > Metazoa > Chordata > Mammalia > Primates > Cercopithecidae > Rhinopithecus > Rhinopithecus bieti. The sequence continues at coordinate 2,883 of NW_016828894.1, read as the reverse complement.
TGGCTGAGCCTGGGCTTTTACAGGCCACAGAGGAGAGGAAATGTGTATGATTGGTCCATGGGCAGCCATGGGTGTGCCCAGAAAAGGTACCACAAGTTCCTCGATTAGCAGCCCAGCCCACAGCCTTCAGGTCCTCCCTAGCCAGAAGGTGGGGCCTCATCAGGGACCAACCCCCTTCCACCCAGGAGCCTGTCTGCCTCCTCCTGTCATCATGGCACTGAGACTGCTTGCACCAAGGGGCACCTGCAGGCCAGCACCAGAGCCACCCTCAGCCCCACCTCAGCTTCCCCACCCAAAGTCCAGAGGGGCACCCAAAGTCCAGAGGGTGCTGAGGCAGCAGAGGTCTGGTATGTCGGCATTGCCTCAAGCATGCACACACCTGGCTGGGCTGTGACAGTGCCTGGGCTTGGCCCGAACCCTGCTCCAAGATCTGAGCGGGTACTGGGGGCAGGGAGAGGCCAGGCAGCCAAAGTAAAAACCCTTGAGCTTGTCGGGGCATGGGCGGTCTTCCCAGGTGCCCAAGAGTGCGGAGATGCCCAGGTCCTGCACCTGGGAGGGTGGGGCTCCCGCTCACTCCCGCTCACTCCCACTCAGTGGAGCACGCAGGCAGCCCTGGCTGGGCCTCCTTGCAGCCTAGGGCAGGAGCTCCAGGTCCCCTCGCTGGGCCCCTCTCTGCCCACCCCTGTGCCTGACCGCACTGCTCCTCCACTGGCAGGCAGCTCAGTCCAACCCCATCGTAGTGATCCCTAGGGTGGTGGGCTCAGGTGGAGCTCCTGCTTGTCCCTGGTTCACGCTGCCTCCATGGAGCCTAGCACTCCCCAGGCCCAGCTCCACCTCCTCCCTGTACCCTCTCAGCAGCAGCAGCAGGTGAGAGCAGCAACACAGAGCCAGGGTCTGGAGTGTTGGAGACTCCGGGCCTGGGGCTGACACAGTCGGCTGCCTCAGGGACACGAGGCACAGGGGTCTTACCACCGCCACTGCTGCTCCTGCAGCAGCCATTCCTGTCACCACTGCTCGCACCTTCCTGCTGCAGCCAGCATGATGGCAGTGGCTGCTACAAAAGGCCTGCTGCTGCCATCATTACCACTACAGAAAACCACCAAATTGCGGTGATAAACAAAAATACAGGAAGAAATAAACAAAAGATATGAAAAATAACCAGCAAACAATTAACAAAAAGAATATGATCTATCAATGATAACTTTGAGCATAAGCAGATTAAATTCCCCACTTAAAATACACAGACTGAATGGATTTTTTAAAAATATGACACAGCTATATGCTGCCTACTAGAAATTCACTTCACAAGAAACACAGATTAAGGCCAGAGGCGGTAGTTCACCCCTGTAATCCCAGCACTTTGGCAGGCAGAGGCAGATGGATCACCTGAGGTCAAGAGTTCAAGATCAGCCTGGCCATCATGGTGAAACCTCATCTCTACTAAAAATACAAAAATTAGCTGGGCATGGTGGCATGCTCCAGTAGTCCCAGCTACTGGGAAGCTGAGACAGGAAGAGGGCTGCTTGAACCCAGGAGGCAGAGGTTGCAGTGAGCCAAGATTGCGCCACTGCACTCCAGCCTGGGTGACAGAGAGAGACTCCATGTCAAAAATAAAATAAATAAAATAAATAAAAAATGAAACATAGATTCAAAGTAAAGGAATGAAAAAAGACATTTCATGCAAATGGAAACCAAAAGCAAGTAGGAATAGCTACATATACATCAAACAAACTTTAAGTCAAAAACTATTTCTAAAAAGAGATAAAGTCCTTACACAATGAAAAGGGGATCAGTTCAGCAGGAGGATATAATTATTGTAAATATATGTGCACCTAATACTGGATCACTCAGATATATAAAGCAAATATTATTAGATCTAAAGAAAGAGCAGACTCCAATACAATATAGTTGAGGACTATAACAGCCCATTCTCAGCTTTGGATGGATCATTGAGACATAAAATCAACAAAGAAACACTGAATTTAAACTACACTTTAGACTGAATAGATAAGACAGAACATTTTCTCCAACAGCTGTAAGACACACATTCTTCTCATGAGCACATAGAACATTCTCTAGGCCACCTGATAAGTCACAAAACAATTTCAACAAAATTTTAAAAACTGAAATCATATCAAGTAAGTTGTCAGATATACTGTGATCTGTCACAATGGAATAAAACTAGAAATCAATAACAAGAAAAACTTTTAAAATTGTACAAATACATGCAAATTAAACATGCTCTTGAATGACCACTGGGTCTATAAGGAAATGAAGAAGAAAATAAACTTTCTTGAAACAAATGAAAATTAAAATGCAGTATACCTAAACCTATGGGATACAGCAAAAGCTGTGCTAAGAGGGAAGTTTACAGCAATAAATGCCTACTACATAAAAATGTTGAATAAGTTATAATGAACAACCTAATGATGCTCCTCAAGGACAGAGAAAAGAACAAACCAAATCCAAAATTAGTGGAAGGAAATAAATAATAAAAATGAGAGCAGGGCTAAACAAAATACAGATGAAAGGCAATACAAAGGATCAATAAAACAATAAGCTATTTTTTTAAAAAAGATAAAATCAACAAACCACTATCTAGACTAACCAAAAAAAAAGAGAGAAGACCCAAATAAATAAAATTAGAAATGAAAAAGCAGGTATTATAGCTGATACCAAAGCAATATAAAATATAATTACAGAGAATTATGAACTATATACTAACAAACTGGAAAACCTACAGAAAACTGATAAATTCCTAGACATATACAATCTACCAAAATTGAAGCAGAAAGACAAAGAAAACCTGAATAAACCAGTAACAAGTAATAAGACTGAATCAATTATAAAAAGTCTCCCGGGAGGGCGGAGCAAGATGGCCGA
>NW_016828893.1:162946-211619 GCF_001698545.2 Rhinopithecus bieti | reverse complement strand
AACCTGCACGTTATGCACATGTACCCTAGTACTTAAAGTATAAAAAAAAAAAAAGTCTCCCAATAAGGAAAAGCACAGGAATGCATGGCTTTATTGTTGAACTTACCAAACTTACAAAGAAGAACTAACACCAATTCTTCTCAAACTATTTCAAAAAAAACTGAACCAGGGAAAACTATTTCCAACTTACTCTATGAGGCCAGCATCACCTGATAGCAAAACCAGACAAGAACACAACAAACAAAAGAGAGAACTACAGGACAATATCCCTGATGATCATGGACACAAAAATCCTCAACAAAATACTAGCAAACTGAATGCAACAACACATCAAAGAGATAATACATCATAGTCAAATAGAATTTATCCCAGCAATGTAAGCATGATTCAACATCTGCAAGCCAATAAATGTGATACATCACAGCAACAGAATGAAAGACAAAAGCCATATTCTCATCTCAATAGACACAGAAAAAGCATTTAATAAAATTCAACAAACCTGCATCACAAAAACTCTCAGCAAATTAGGCATTGAAGGAACATATCTCAAAATAATGAAGTCAATACATGAAAAATCCACAGCTAACATCATACTAGAATGGGAAAAAGCGGAAAGCCTTTCCTCTAAGAACTGGAACAAGACACAGATGCTCACTTTAAACATTCTTTTTCAACACAGTACTAGAATGCCTAGCTAGAGCAATCACGCAAGAGAAAGAAAGAAAAGGCATACAAGTTGGAAAACAGATAATCAAGGTTTCCCTATTTGTAGATGATATAACCTTACATATATAGAAAAAGCTAAAAACTCTACCAAAAAACTCTTAGAACTAATAAATGAATTCAGTCAAGTTGCAGGATACGAAATCAATACACAAAATCAGTACCATTTCTATATACCAAAAAGAAACTAGTTGAAAAAGAAATCGAGAAAGCAATCTCTGTCAGTCTATTGCTATAAAGGTATACCTGAGGCTGGGTAATTCAGTTGTTTTAAAAAAGAGGCTAATTAGTTCATGGTTCTGCAGGCTATACAAGAAGCATGGCACCAGCGTCTGTTACTGGTGAGGGGTTTAGGGAGCTTCCAATCGTGGCAAAAGGGAAAGGGGAGTTCAAGTGTGACACAGCCAGAGATGGAGCAAGAGAGTAGGAGGGGAGGAAGTCCCAGACTCTTTAGCACCCAGAGCTCATATGAACTAACAGAGCAAGAACTCTCTTATAATGGGGAGGGCACCAAAACATTCATGAGGGATCCACCCCCATGGCCCAAACACCTCCCACTGAGCCCCATCTCCAATATTGGGATCACATTTCAACATGAGCTTTGGAGGGGGCGAATATCTGAACTATATTACAATCCCATTAACAATAGCTACCAAAAAATGTAAAACCTAGAAATAAACTGAACTAAGGAAGTAAAAGACCTCTACAAAGAAACTACAAAACACTGATTAAAGTAGTTGAAGACACAAATTGAAATACACTGAATGCCCATAGATTGTAAGAATATTGTTAAAATGACCATACTTCCCCCCAAAACCTACAGATTCAGTGAAATCCCTATCAAAATACCAAATACATTATTCATAGAAATAGGAAATCCATGCTAAAACTTGTATGGAATTAAAAAAAAAAAAAAAGAAAGGAAAAGAAAAGAAAAAAGAAAAACAAATAGTCAAAGCAACCCTGAGCAAAAAGAACAAATTTAGAGGTGTCACATTACCTGATTTCAAAATATACTACAAAGCTATAGTAACCAAAATAGCATGGTATTGGTATAAAAACAGACACATAACCAATATGACAGCATACAGAAACTAGAAATAAATCCACCAGGGAACCTCATCGCTTGTGTTTCCACATCAATGGAGTCCTAGCAGACATTTCTCAGCACCCACATGAATTGCAGCAGCCATACTAGGCTGGTTGAACCAAGGAGAGCTGCAAGGTTCCCAGTGTCCCAGTCCTCAGGGAATGTTGTTCCTAAGGGAAGAGTGCAGCCCACCAAAGGGGCACCCCGTGAGACAAAAGAGACTATAGTGCATGCTTTCCCTTGCCTGAGAGCTGCCCATCTGTGGGGTAAAAGTGACTACACCACTTCCAGTGGAGATGCAGATGTTGCACTTAGTTCCAAAAGGGAAAAGTGTGGTTCCATCCCAGGAGCCGGGCAGCCTCAGTGCTCGGGCACAGATATACAGAGGGAGACTTCTCTCCCACCATTACCCACTGCTGCAGACAAAGTCATGGCTGTTCCTGCAGGAGGTTGGTGAAGGCACACTGGAGGATGCCTATTCTAGGGCTATTAGGTGACAGCAGCATCCCCACTAGTGGTGTGCCCACCTGGCCTGGCCTTGCACAAAATGCAGGGCCCCTCCCAGCAGCAGCATACCTGCAGTGAAGAGCAGGAGAACCACAGAGCTGTGTGTTTTGGGATGAGGGAGGAGGTTCCACACAAAAGACATTCTCACTGTGAGCTACAGGATAGGTGTCTTCACAGTTCTTGGCTACACCGTAGCCTGGAGATAGAAAGCACTGTCTGTCCAATCTGAGTGTTCTGAGCATTGGACAAAAGCATGACAGGGAAGTGGATCATATTTCTGCCTGTATAGGTTGTGGAGCTGGGGCAGCAACCCCACCTCCTGTGGGGACCTCAGCAGATTTCACCAGGAGCTCCCCTTGCCACTCCAATCAGTGTTGGTGCTTATGCTTGGCATTGGGGTATCTGAGAGTAAGTGTGGGAGTTCAGATCTGCCTGGTTTGTTCCCCACGTCAGTTACTGAGCAGGGATCTAAGGCTACTGTGTATTCTACAGACCAGCCCAGTTCCTCAGGCAACAGAGAGCTGCTTCTGGTAAATAAAGTCCTTTATCTGTCTAGCATATACACATCTGCTTCTGCCTCAGCCAGCCCTTACCTGTAGGCGCCACCTACTGGCCTAAATATTGAACTGCAAAACCCAATACAAAATCTGCTGACACAAGTGCACAGCACCAGGAAACAAGGTTAGTTTCCTAAGACCTCGCCATCCTGGCCCCGCAAGAGGGAATGGTCTGTTCATACATCTAGTGCATTGTTACTACAACCAGCATTTAAGAAAACCATCCCACAAAGGCTATCTATTACAAGGAGTTCATATAGTCTTTACCACTAAAAGCATCCAGAACCTAACAATCCTATACAATATACATTATAGTCATTATCTTCAAGGGGGAAAACTAATACCATCCAACATAAGTAAATTCAAAAATAAGAAAATAGATAGTTTATTTAGACAAGAAGGAAACAGAGAAACAATTCTGAAAATATTTTTTTTTTAAGAGCATTACAACACCCCCAGAGGATCATACTAATTCTTCAGCAATAGATCATACTAACCAAAATGAAATCTTTGAAATATCAGATAAAGATTTCAAAACTGATTTTAAATAATCTCATTGGGGCTGAGCATGATGACACACAGCTGTAATTCCACCATTTTGGGAGGACAAGGCCAGAGGATCACTTGAGACCAGGAGTTCAAGACCAGCCTGGGAAACACAGTGAGTCCCCTATCTCTAAAAAAAGAAAAGAAAAAAAAATCAGATCAGTGTGGTGGTATGTGCCTGTAGTCCAAGATACTTGGGAGGCTGAGGCAGAAGGATCACTTGACCCCAGGAGTTCGTGGCTGCAGTGAGCTATTTTTGCATCACTGCACTACAGTCTGGGCAAGAGAGTGATACCTTGTTTTAAATTAAAAAAAAAAAAAAAGAAAAAGGCTCAATGAGATCTAAGAGAAAGTTGAAAATCAATACAAAGTAATCAGAAAAAAAATTCAGGATATAAATGAAAAATTCACTGAAGAGATACACACTTTTTAGAAAAAACAAATAGAACTTCTGGAAATAAAAGGTTCACTGAAGACAATAGACTAGAACAAGCAGAGGAAAGAATCTCAGAGCTTGAAGACATGTCTTTCTAATTAACCCAAGCAGACAAAAATAAAGAAAAAAGATTTTAAAAAGTGAAAAGCCTTCAAGAAGTAAAGGATTATGCAATATATCCAAACCTATGTGTTATAAATATTCCAGAGGGAGAAGAAAAAGGAAAAAGTTTTGGTATACCTATTTGAGGAAATAATTGAGGAAAATTTCCATAGTCTTGCTAGAGATTTAGATACCCAGATATGAGAAGCTCAGAGAACTCCATAAAGATATATTACAAGATTGACCTTAGCAAGACATATAGTCATCCAACTATCTAAAGTGAACATAAAGGAAAAAGTCCTAAAATCAGCAAAATAAAAGCACATAATCACCTATAAAGGAGTCACATCAGACTGACAGCAGACTTCTTGGCAGAAACTTTATACGCCAGAAGAGACTGGGTCCTATTTTCATGGTTTTGTTTGTTTTTTTGTTTTGTTTTGCTTTTTTTGTTTTTGTTTTGTTTTTTGTTGTTGTTTTTTTTTTTGAGACAGAGTCTTGCTCTGTCGCTCAGGCTAGAGTGCAGTGGCACTATTTTGGCTCACTGCAAGTTCCGCCTCCCGGGTTCATGCTATTCTCCTGCCTCAGCCTCCTGAGTAGCTGGGACTACAGGCGCCCGCCACCATGCCCAGCTAATTTTTTTGTATTTTTAGTAGAGATGGTGTTTCACCGTGTTAGCCAGATGGTCTCGAGCTCTTGACCTCATGATCCGCTCACCTCGGCCTCCCAAAGTGCTGGGATTACAGGCGTGAGCCAACATGCCCGGCCTCATAGTTCTTAAATTAAAAAGTGTCAATCATGAATTTTTTATCCTGCTAAACTAAGTTTCATCATGAATGACAAAGTCTTTTCTAGACAAGCAAACACTAAGGGAATTAATCACCAACAGATCAATACTAAAACAAGTGCTCAAGAGAGTTCTAAACATGAAAACAAAAGGTCGATGCTTGCCATCATAAAAACACACAAAGTATAAAACTCACAGGCCTTATAAAACAATTACAAAATTGAGACTACAAAGCAACTAGGCAACAGTTAACATTATGACAGGAACAAAATCTCATGTATCAATATTAACTTTGAATATAAATGAATTAAATGCACCATTTAAACGATACATATTGGTGGAATAAATTTTAAAAACAGGATCCAACCATATACTGCTCACAAGAAACCCATCTAACTTGTAAAGACATTTATAGACTCAATGTAAAGGGGTGGAAAGGGATATTCCATGCAAACAGAAACCAAAAGTGAGCAGAAGTGGCTATATTTACATTAGATAAAAAAGACTTCAACAACAGAAAAAGATAAAGAAGGTCATTATATAAGGATAAAGAGAACAATTCAACAAGAAGTTATAACAATCCCAAATATTCATGCCCCCAAAACCCGAGCACCCTGATTTATTTAACAAATACTACTACACCTAAGAAAAGAGACATCAATAGAATAACAATGCGGAACTTCAAAACCCCACTGACAACACTAGACAGATAACTGAAACTGAAATCAACAAAGAAATCCTGGACTTAAATTGGACTCCAGGCCAAAATGGACCTAACAGGCATGCATAGAACACTCTATCCAATAACCATAAAATGTGCATTCTTCTCATCAGCACATGGAACATTTTCCAAGATGGGCTACATATCAGGACACAAAATTAGTCTCAATAAATTTTTTAAAAATTGAAATCATAGCTGGGCACGGTGGCTCATGCCTGTAATCCCAGCACTTTGGGAGGCCAAGGTGGGTAAATCACTTGAGGTCAAAAGATCAATACCATCCTGGCCAACATGGTGAAACCCCATCTCTACTAAAAATACAAAAATTAGCTGGGCATGGTGGCGTACACCTGTAGTCCCAACTACTCGGGAGGCTGATGCAGGAGAATCGCTTGAACCTGGGAGGCGGAGGTTGCAGTGAGCCAAGATAGTGCCACTGCACTCCAGCCTGGCAACAGAGCGAGACTCCGTCTCAAAAAAAAAAAAAAAAAAAATTGAAATCATATAAAGTATCTTCTTGGACAAAAGCAGAATAAAGGTAGAAATAATTCCAAGAGAGGCTCTCTAATAAACTATACCAATAAATGAACCCTTATGAGTACAATGTACACTACTCAGGTGACAGTTACACTAAAAGCTCAGACTTCACTTTACACAATACAACCACAGAACAAAACTGCACTTGTACCCCTGAAATCTATTTATTTTAAAAACAGAGGTAGACAGGGTGATGTGTGCCTGTAGCCTCAGCTACTCCAGAGACTGAGCTGGGAGGATTTCTTGAGTTCAGGAGTTTGAGGCTGCAGTGAGCTATTATTGCGCCACTGCACTCCAGCCTGGGCGACAAAGACCCGTCTCAATACAAAAATGAAACTAAAAAAGAAGACATACAAATGGCCATGAGGTAAATGAAGACATGCTCAACATCACTAATCACCAGGGAAATGCAAATCAAAACTATAATGAAATACCACCTCTCCTCAGTTAGAATGGTTAATATAAAAAACAATGCTGCTGAGGATATGGAGAAAAGGCAACTCTTACACACTGTAGTGGGAATGTAAATTAGTACAGCCATTATGGAAAACAGTATGAGATTTCTCAAAACAACTGAAAACAGAACTACCATATGGTTCAGCAATCCCACTAGTGGGTATTTGATATGGTTTGGCTGTGTTCACTCAAATCTCATCTTGAATTGTAGTTCCCATAATCCCCACATGTCATGGGAGGGACCAGCAGGAGATAAATGAATCATGGGGCAGTTCCCCCATCCTTTTCTCGTGACAGTAAGTTAGTTCTCACGAGATCTGACGGTTTTATAAGGGGCTCCCTCCTTCACAGGGCACTCATTCTTATCCTTCCTGCCATTATGTGAAGAAGGACGTATTTGCTCCTCTGACACCATGATTGTAAGTTTCCTGAGGCCTCCCTAACCATGCGAAACTGTGAGTCAATTAAAACTGTTTCCTTTATAAATTACCCAGTCTCAGGTATGTCCTTATCAGCAGTGCGAAAAGGGACTAATATGGGTATTTATCCAAAGGAAAGGAAAACAATCTAAAAGATACTGGCACTCTCATTTATCAAGGCACTATTCACAATGGCCAGGATATAAAATCAATCCGTCAATGGATGAATGGATAAAGAAAATGTGGTATAGATACACAATGGCATGCTATTCAGCCATAAAAAAAGGAAGTCCTGCCATGTGCAACATGGTTGGATCTAGAGGTCATTACGTTAAGTGAAATACGCCAGGCACAGAACGACAAATATCACATGTTCTCCCTCATACATGGGAGCTAAAAAAGTGGAGGCACAGGGTAGAATGTTTACCAAAGGCTAGAAAACGTGGGCAGGAATGAAGACGTTTGTCAATGGCTACAAATATACAGTTAAATGATTAAGTTCTAGTATTCAACAGCCCAGTAGGGTGACTGTAGTTAACAATATATTACGTATTTCAAAATAGCTAGAAGATATGAAAAATTCTCAACACAAAGAAATTATAAGTGTTTGAGGTAACAAAATATTCTAAATACACTAATTTGATTATAATTACTACATATCAATAAAAAGATTTTTTTAAGGAAAAGGTGAAATTCTGCCTCATTCCCCTATAAGGTTGCAGAAAAAAAATGGCATTATAAATGTTTGATTCTAATCATCACAAGACTTTTGTTTCATTGTTTCCAATCTGGGCTTGTACCCCTTCCTTCAGGCAACTTGGTCATCCCCTACTCCCAGGAGTTTAAAATACTAACATCCATGTTAGTGCAGACATCCAATCAGCATAGTACAGTACAGCCCAGAAATCCTGGATGCAATTCTCCTGCCTCAAATTCCAAGTAGCTGGTGCCTTTTACCACATCTGTCTATAGATATTTTCCCAAAGATATACCTATGGCAACAGGTGTATGAAAAGGTGTTCAATATCACCAATCTTCAAATAAATGCAAATCAAAAGTAAAATGAGATATCAACTCACAAGTAAGTGTTAGAATGGCTATTTTTTTAAAAAAAGAAAAACAAGAGATAATCAGTATTGATGAAGGTGTAGAGAAAAGAGAATTATTGTACACTAAAGACGGGAGTGTCAATTAACATAGCCATTATGAAAAAACAGTACAGTGGTTCCTCAAAAAAATTAAAACAGAACTACCATACAATCCAGCAATCCCACTTCTGGGTATATATCCAAAGGAATCACATCAATATCTCAAAGAGATATCTGCACCCCCATATTCATCCACAATAGCCAAGGGGTGGAAACAACCTAAGTGTCTGTCAGTAGATGCATGGGTAAAGAAAATGTGGTGTATATATACAATAACATGTTATTCAGCCACAACGAAGAAGATCTAGCCATTACAACAACATGAATGAAATGTCCTGGAGGATATTATGCAAAGTGAAATAAGTCAAACACATAAAGACAAATCTGTATTATCTCACTTACATGTGGAATCTAAGAAAAAAAAGAACTCATAGAAACAGAGAGTAGAATGGTGGCTGTCAGAGACTGCAAGGTTGGGGAAATGTGGAAACATTGATCAAAGGATACAAACTTTCAGTTCTAAGATCAACAAGTTCTAGGGATCTAATGTACAATATGTGTGGTGATAAATGTGGTCCTTTGAGTGTGATAATCATCATGTAACGTGTATATAATACACCCAATCATCCATTGTACACCTTGAATATATACAATCTTCGTCAATTAAATATTTTTAAACTAAAAAATGTTTAATTTAAAAATGTTTGATTTTGTCTTCAATTTCAGGAAGAACTTGCACAGATCTGGTACAATCTCACCCAAAAACATGTAAAATTCTAAAGGGAAGCCATTTGAGACTAAAGTTTTCCTTGTGAGAAAGTGTTAAACTAAAAAATAATTTTATTTGATTGATAGATATATTACAGTTATTATATACAGAAACAGATCACCTATTTCTACAGTAAGTCTCAGTAGTTTACGTCTTTCATGGAATTTGTCCATTTCATCTAATTTGTCAAATTTACTGGCATAAAGTTTTTCACAATATTTCCCTCATTCTCTGTCTCCCAGCCTCTATTTGGTTTTTCTATTTCATTTATTTCTGCTCCGATCTTTATTATTTCTCCTTTTCTATTTACTTGGGAATTAATTTGCTCTTCTTTTTCCATTTTCCTAAAGTGAATGCTGAGGTCACTGAGATCATTCTTTTCTAATATAGACATTTAAACTATAAATTCTTCTCTACTGCTTTAGCTGCATCCTACAAATTCTAATACCTTTCATTTTTATTCTAGTCAAATACATCATCATTTCTTTTTTGACTCATGAATTATTCAGAAGTATGTACATTATAAACATTTTGAGATTTTCCAGATGTTTTTAACATTGATTTCTAACTTAATTCCACTGTAATCAAAGAACATACTTTATATGACGTGAACTGTATTACTTTTATTGATTCCTTCTGCCTGAAGAAATTCCTTTAACATTTCTGGTGGTTCAGGTCTTCTAGTAATACATTCTTTCAGCTCGGTTTATATCTAAAACATCTTTATTTTACTTTCATTTTCTAAAGATAATTCAGTGGGTATAGAAATCTAAGTTCTTCTTTCAGATTTTGTTCTTCTGTCCTCTCATTTACATTGTTTCTGATGAGAGCTCTTGTTATCCTTATTTTTTATTCTCTTTACCACTGCTTTTGAGTAAACTGATTATAGTGTGTTCATTTTTTATTATGAGGTATATTCTTTTGTTTCTTCTATTTGAGATTCATTAAACATCTTTCACAGTAGGTTTGCAGTTTTCATCAAATCTAATTTTTTTAGTCATTATTTAACTATTTCATCTACCTCCTGTCCCTTTTTGGAAACTCAAAATTACACATATATTAGGCTGCCTGAAGTTGTCTCACAGCTAGTTCACGCTCTTTTCATTATTTTGGCTTATTTTATCACTTTTGAGCTTCATTTTAGAGAATTTCTATTGCTAAGTCTTTTAAATTCACTAATCTTTTCTCCTCCTTTCTTCAATCTGCCATTGATCTCATTCAGTGTATATTTTATTCCAGACGTAATTTTTACCTCTAAAGATTCAAACCTGGGTGTTTTTTAAATACCATCCAGCTTCTATTTCACTTTTTGGACATACTGAATACTGCTGTAACAACCACTTTAACATCATTGTTTGGTAATTCCAATATCTGTGTCAGTTCAGGGCTGATTTCAAATTATTGATTATTATTCTTTTTTAATAATATTGAAGTGCTGTTTCTAAATTTCTATAATTATCCCTGAGTTTTATTCTGGTATGCAGTTAAACCATTTGGAAATAATTTGATCCTTTTGGTCTTGCTTTCATGAATTGTTTTATTATTTATAGTGCTCAATATAGTGCTGATAATTCCCCACTATTGAAGCAAGTCCTTCCTGAGTATTCTACCTAATGCTCTGTGAATGATGAGCTTTTTCAGTGTGCACTGTAGGAACAGACACTATTTGCAGCACAGTGTAAATGCAGGCACTGTACTATTAAATCCATTCTAATGAGTGTTTCCCCAGCCCTGAGTAGTTTCCTCACATGATGCACTGATGAGCACACTGCTGAATACACAGAGGATACCCTCTACAGATCTCTAGGTCTCTTGAAGCTCTCCCCTCTTCAGCACTGTGTCCTGCCAACTCTAACTGCCTTCTTGTTCTCCCTAGAATCTCAGTTCTGTCTCCTCAGTTCAGGGAACCCACTGGATTCCACTTGAATTCCATCTCCCTGTAATGCAATGCAGAGGAGATGCCCCAGGCAGTAAGCTAAAGCAATCTTATAGCTCACATTATTTGTTTCCTGTGTCTAAAGGATCACTATCCTTTTTGTTTGATGTCCAGTTGCTTTAAAACCCTTATTTAGTACATTTTATCTGTGATGTTGCTGTTGTTCAGGTGGGAAGGTATATACTGTCTGGGTATATACAGTCCCAGTGACTTTATCACGGGCAGAAGCAGAAGTCTATATTGATTTTTAAATATTAAATCAAGTTTATATTCTCAGATAAACAATATTTGGTCATGATGTGTTACTTTTTACATATCTGGATTCAATTTGAATACTTTCTTTCATGTCTAAGTTCATGAAACAATATAAATATAATGGCTACCACAAGAAGAGGCATAAACAACACTACCACCCTGTCATATTCACTAGAAGTAATCAGAATGACACAACAGAAACAGAAGTACAAATGTTATGCAAAGCTTTTCAGAAACTGACAAAAGAAACACGACTTACAGGTAAGATGGTCTGGATATACATTATGATGTTTTGCAAGAGGACTCAGCAATTTATTTCTTTGCTTTTGTTGTTGTTTTTCAGACAGTCTCACTGTCACCCAGGCTGGAGTACAATGGTGCAATCTTAACTCACTGCAACCTCCACCTCCTGGGTTCAAGCAATTTTCATACCTCCCATGTAGCTGGGATTACAGGTGTGCACCACACCTGGCTAATTTTTGTATTTAGTAGAGACAGGGTTTCACCATCTTGGCCAGGCTGGTCTCAAACTCCTGACCTCAGGTGATCCACCCACCTTAGCCTCCCAAAGAGTGATGGAATTACAGGCATGAACACTGCACCTGGCCCAAATAATTTCTTTTCAAAGTAAGTTTAACTATTGCATTTAAAACTTCCAAAGCTATTGCATAAAGGCAGGAATATTTACATACTCTGCATATGGTTGCAGGAATATTTACATACTCTGCATATGGTTGCAGAGACCCATAACCGAAAAGAATTAGGTAGAACCTAGAAGAGATGAAAGCATGTACAAGAAAGAACAAGATGAAAAAATAAAAAAAAGTCCTAGGCATTAGTAATGCTCTCTGAGCTACAGGTCTCACTAGGTCTAACTATCTCCTTACCCAGGAACAGTATTCTGAATTTTTATAAAAATATTCAAATATTAAAAGTATACAAGGATTTATTTGAGCTCTAAGAAAGAAAAGTGGTGTAAACCATTGTTGCTCTTAGAGTGAACTAGCTCTGTACATCTATCTAGGAATATAACTGTGTTCCATGGCAGGTATCTAGTCCTCATGAAAACTGGGAAGTGAGAAACAGAAGTCCACACAAAGTAATGCTACAGTGCCACACAAGATTTGCCTAGATGTAAAAAGTCAAAAGAATTACTTTAATACCAAAATCAGGGAACTAAATAACAGCCCTTTAGATAGATATCAGAGGAGGAACTTTCTTTTTTTTTTTTTGAGACGGAGTCTCGCTCTGTCACCCAGGCTGCAGTGCAGTGGCCGGATCTCGGCTCACTGCAAGCTTTGCCTCCCAGGTTTATGCCATTCTCCTGCCTCAGCCTCCCGAGTAGCTGGGACTACAGGCGCCCGCTACCTCGCCTGGCTAGTATTTTTGTATTTTTTAGTAGAGACGGGGTTTCACCGTGTTAGCCATGATGGTCTCGATCTCCTGACCTCGTGATCCGCCTGTCTCGGCCTCCCAAAGTGCTGGGATTACAGGCTTGAGAAGAGGAACTTTCACTTCAATATGCATTGTAAGCCATCATGATTTTCATAAAATATACCTTTACATCTTTTGTTGCAAAAACGTGGTTCATCTCATAAGTGGGAGTTGAACAATGAGAACACATGGACACAGGGAGGGGAACATCACACACCAGGGCCTGTTTGGGGGTCGAGGGGCTAGGGGAGGGATAGCATTAGGAGAAATACCTAATGTAGATGACGGGTTGATGGGTGCAGCAAACCACCATGGCACATGTGTACCTATGTAACAAACCTGCACATTCTGCACATGTATCCCAGAACTTAAAGTATATATATATATATAAAAAAGTGGTTCATGTTACATCGATGGTTTCATAACTTCTAGTAGTTGTGTACTATGAACTAAACAAGATTATGCATGAATTTTTTCCCCATAAGAAGGCTTGGATAATATTTAAAAATTAATAATTCTTTTCTATTAAAATTACGAAGCCATTTCATACATACCATACTAAACAGATCAGAGATTTAGTAAGACCAAGGAGTAGACCAAGATGGGTAAGGGGATAAATTATATCATGTAAAGCTTGCACTGTCTTTGGAAGAATTATATTCTCCCTATATAAGTACTCATTAACTTTTGTTTCATTTAACCTTTAGAGAAATAAGATTCAAAAGTCTAATTAAAGTCCTCTTATCTCATTTACCACTTTCTCCCCTGTCACTTCCCTAAAGCTACACATACAATGATCTAATTTTTGTTCCTGGAATAAGTCCAATATGTTCCTAACTCAGAGCCTTTGAACTTGTTCTTCCTCTGCCTAAACCACTTTCTCCAGATATCATCAAGTTTCAACTCTTCATCTTCTTCAGGACTCTGCTCAAAAGTCACCATATCATGAAGGACTTCCCTAACCATTCTGTTTATAAACTAGCAATCCAACACCAGCCCTAGAACTTTCTATTCCTCTCACTGCATTCTTTCTTTTGCATGTATCCTCATTTGATATTTTACCATTTTTCCCTCAATCTAAGATATTATTCAGTATAACATCACTTTGACAGAAAAAAACATGCCAACCATAATTGTAAGAAAACTTATGTTTCCCAAATTTTTTAAAAAGCTGATCCTAAAACTTACATGAAAATGTAAAGGACCCAAAATAGCCAAAGCAATTTTGAAAAAAAGAGAACAAAGCTGAAGGACTCACACTTGTTAACTGGTTTTACAATTACTATAAAACTATACTTACTATATTTACCTATAAAACCACAGTAATCAAGTAAATGTGGTATTTGTATAAAGACAGAAATATAGAACAACTGAACAGAATTTAGAGTCCATAAACTTTCCCTTATATTTTGGTCAATTAATTTTGACAACTGTGCCAAGACAACTCAATGGGGGGAAAGAACAGTCTTTTCAACAAATGATGGTGGAACAATTGCACATCTACTTGCAAAAAACTTAATTTAGATTTTTATCTCACACCACCACAAAAATTAACTCAAAATGGATTATAGGTCTAAATATAAAAGCTATACTATAAAAGTCTTAGAAGAAAATATAGAGTGACCTTGAGTTAGACAGAATTATTAAATATGACACCAAAAGCACAATACATTTTAAAAAATGGATAAACTAGGACTTCATCAAAATTAAAATGTCTCCACTTTAAAATATGCATTAAGAAAGTGAAAAGAACAGTCACACACTGGCAGAAAATATTTTCTAATCATACCTCTGATAAAAGGATTATCTCCAAAATATATAAAGAACTTTTATAACTAAGACAAACAACCTAATGGAAAAAAAATGGGTGAAAGATTCAAGTAGACATTTCACCAAGAAAGATACATAAATGGCCAATAAACAACTGACAAGATGCTGAACATCATCAGCCACTAGAAAATGCAAATAAAACTACAACGAGATGCCATTTCTCACACAGAGAATGGCTATGATTTAAAAAGGGAGACAATAAGAGTTGCCAGAGATGTGGAAGAAATAGATCCCTCACACATTACTGGTGAAAATATAAAATGGTACAGTCATTTTGGGAAACATTTTGGCAGCCTCTTTAAAAATTAGAAATAAATTTACTATATGACCCAGAACTACTACTCTTAGATATCTACCCCCACAAAAGGAAAACATATGTTTACACAGAGACTTGTACACAAATGTTCATTGCAGTATTATTTATAATAACCAAAAAGTGGAAACAATCCAATGAATGATAAAGTATTATCCACAGAATGGAATACAATTCAGCAATAAATGAGCATGAACTACTGATTTCATGCAATGACACAAATAAACCTCAAAAACATTACGCTAAGTGAAAGAAGTTGACATGGATGAACCTAGAGGACATTATGCTAACTAAAATAAGCCAGACACAGAAAGAAACATACTGCATGAAATCACTTACATGTGGAATCTTAAAAATATATACATAGAGGGCTGGGTATGGAGGATCACACCTGTAATCCTAGCACTTTGGGGAGCCGAGGCAGGCGGATCACGAGGTCAGGAGATTGAGACCATCCTGGCTAACACAGTGAAATCCCATCTCTACTAAAAATACAAAAAAATTAGCCAGGCGTGGTGGCAGGCACCTGTAGTCCCAGCTACTCGGGAGGCTGAGGCAGGAGAATGGCGTGAACCCGGGAGGCAGAGCTTGCAATGAGCCAATATCTCACCACTGCGCTCCAGTCTGGGCGACAGAGTGAGACTCCAACTCAAAATAAATAAATAAATTAAATAAATGAATAATATATATGCACACACACACATATATAAAAAGTAAAATGTGATCACTAGGGATTGAAAATGGGAAGATGCAGGTCAAAGGTAGACAGTTGTAGTTATACAGGGAGAATAAGTATAGAGATCTAATGTACAACATGAAGACTATCATTAATGATACTGTATTTCATACTGGGAATTTGCTAAGAGTAGATTTCAGATACTCTCATTATTAAAAAATAAAGAAAGGTAACTATGTAAGATGATAAAGTATGTTCATTTGCTTGACAGCAGAAATCTCTTCACCTTAAATGTTTGTCAAAACATGATGGATACTTTACATACAGTAAAATCAACCTATTCATCAATAAATGCAACAGTCTATTATTTAAAAAGATGCTAGATACAAAAGGCTGTGCATTATATTACTGTATTTAAATGAAACGCACAGAAAATGTAAATCTACAGAAACAGAAAGCAGATTAATGGTTGTTTGAAACTTGGCAAAAGTGAGGAATGACGGCAAATGGGAATGACAGATCTTTTTGGGGTGATGGAAATATTCTAAAGCTGGATGTGGTGATAGTAGCCCTACTTTGTAAATCGACTAAAGATCATGTAAATCTATACCTAAAATGAATGAATTTTATGGGTAGGTAAATTGCAAAATTATTTGGCAAAAATGCTTCCCAATGTCTACTATAAATCAGAAACGTGAAACATATATCTTACAATATATTAAATCCATTTCATTTTTTGGGGGGGGCCTCACTGAAATTTTTTTTAAAATGCATTTCGTGTATTTGTTTTCCCACACTAGAAAGTGAGCTCCAAAAGGGCAAAGATTTTCTTTTTATTTACTGTTGTATTCTAGCAGCAATGTGGAGCAACCTTGTAATGTACTGAACATAGAAAGCACTCAATATTTGTTGAATGAAAAAATAAATTATCAATGTCCTTTGAAGAGAATATAAATTCAGCTTCTGTTATGCTCAGCACTGCCCACCACTAATTGCATACACTTTTAGAAGTGCATCTGGAGCAATGATTATCTAGGGCTTACATATGTATTATCGTAGTTGATCCCTGCAAGAGCCTGGTGACATAAAAAAGATGAGAGGGCACAGAAGCCGAAAAGACATGTTGGCCTTGATCCACCTGTGGTACACGCAGGCAGATATAACTAACAAGCCAATAGGTAGTTGGAAATAGGAGGATGCTGCTTGGTGGAATGATTTGACTCATCATACTTTGGGAATCATAATTTTTGTGAAACTACAAGACTGAGCAAGCAGGGGCAATGAATATAGAATGAGAACTGAAGGTGCAGCTATTCTTTCTGCTGAAAACAACCCAGTCAAGGATGACTTCTGAGTAGAGGAATAACATAATAAAAGAAGAGTGACATGTAATAGTTTGCAGGAAGTAACACACTAAATTTTATCAGAGGAGATGAATATCTAGACAATAGCAGTGGGACTGGACAAAGAGAGGAGAAATCAGAAGACATATCAAAGGAAGAATTGGTATGGGTGACAAAATACTCATTGTCTGCAGGGTAGGAGAGAAAAAGAAGAGGAATCTACAGAAAGAAACCAACTTAAGAGGCCAAGAAAAACAAAACAAAACAAAAAAAAAACACTAAATTAAAGAATAGGTTCTTAAAGAGAAAAAAAAAATAGAATAAACTAGGGAAATTGTGGAGTGGAAATTTTGGCTTTAGTTAATTTAAATAATTTAACAATCTTTCCTTCTCAATTAACCTAGCGAAGTCAATGAACAAACGAAGAGAACTAGAATTATTCTAACACTTCCTAGAGAATAATACAAACAAGCTGTCACATACCAGAAGGTTTCTGGATAAAAACTCGTCTGATGTTCTGGCTGGTGTTCAACAGTGTAAGCATTCCTTACAATATTTACCTGAGTGTCACAGATTTAGTAAACAGAAATGTTATTCATCTAAAAAAACAATTCCTCCATGAAATGTTTGGTTCTACTTTAACAAAGTATTGTTATGTAAGTGCACAGAATGATGAGACAAGAAGCTGGCACTGTGTCTAGTGGTAGCAACATCCAATGGAAGTCTCCTGGCATTGGTTTTGATAGGTTAGCAGAATAACTTTCAGAGTAAGGTAGTCCTAAAAATATTCAAGATCTGGAATAGCAACTAGGTAGTTCTAGATTACAGAAGCTAGGGGAGTAATTAGAAATGAAATCTAATGTTCATTAAATGTCCATTTTTAAAAGGAAGTTATTTTATCTTAAATATCAATTTGAAACCAAAGGAACTTCAATATCAGTACCTGGCTCTAAATGTTTTCCTCTTTGTTGGCAGAAAAGTATTGTTTCTGTATTTAGACAACAGCTATTTATTTGCAATATTATGAATCAAAATTTTCTTACAATATTAAACATCTCAAATAAATACACAAATATAAAAGGAAAGGGCTGGTACAATATTGCAATTTGTCCATGACTTAGCATGGACCAGATGCTTCAATGAAAAATTGATTAATATAAAATACTCTGGGGCCGGGCATGGTGGCTCACGCCTGTAATCCCAGCACTTTGGGAGGGCCAGGCAGGTGGATCACTTGAGGCCAGGAGCGAAGGCAGAGGCATGAGAATCACTTGAACCCAAGAAGTGGAGGTTGCAGTGAGCCGAAATGGCGTCAATGCACTCCAGCCTGGGCAACAAAGCAAGACTCTGTCTCAAAAATAAAATAAAATAAAATAACTCATCAACTTTTCCATTTTAAAATCTTTACACTTAATGGTTAACAAGTACTGTGAATTTGTTCATTTTATTTGTACCTAACTTTCTTAAAATGGAAAACTTGGAGTCAAAGCAAGGCACTTAGATTCTAGTTTCATTTTGCCTACTCAGCTAGACAAAATCTACGTCCTTCAGCTTGGCCATGACACTCCTCTTCTCTAGTCTTCCGTTTCCTTATCTACAAAACAAAGAGAATGAGGAAAAAGCAATCATCCCTGTCCACCTTCTGGGATATAGTGAACATAAAATGGAATAATGGACTCCAAAGCACTGAAATTGACAAAAGAATGCACTGGTATAATCATCACCAAAATCCAACCTGTAGTTCACAAAATTTAAATACTAAGCTGCTTGTTTTAATTCAATCTTATAAACAGCCAAAATGAATTAAGCCCAATACTGTGACTCACAAGATAAAAATAAAGCATCTAATTATACAAGGAGTTGTAGTGAAGACATGAGGAATCTTGATATAACAATCTGCGGTTCTTAAAATATCTGTGCTTCTAACAACTGGTCCACTGGTACTAAAGTTTCTTATTTATTATTGGAGATGCTCTCCAACCATGTATTTTTTTCCTTTTTCCACAGCTTTCTCTAAAATATCTTCTATAAAATGAAATATGAAGTTCAGATAGACTTGATATATCTAAGTTCAGAATGCTAAGAAATCAGTTGACTTCTCAAATTCTGAACTAAGTGCAAATGAAACAGTGGCTGGTGACTGACCAGCTTTTCAAAAAAACAAATGTGGTACACAGAAAATAAGCAGCTGACCTCAGTAAAAATTCAGCATTACAGTCAAGGTAGGCTCTGTTGTGAGTAAAGGGAAAATTCCAGATACTGATTTGAAATAATTTCAACAAAAGTACCATCATCCTCAAAGGACATAAAGAGGGCCAGGCATACATAAGCATCTTCAGAAGGGTTAGTAGTAAGCAATCAACTGTTATCCTTTTTTTAGCTTTTGTTTTCCATTCAGGGGTACACATGCAGGTCTGTTATATAGGTAAACTCATATCACAAGAGTTTGTTGTACAGATTATTTCATCACCTGGGTTCTAAGCCTAGTACCCAATAGTTATTCTTTCTACACTCCTCTCCTTCCTCCCACTCTCCACCCTCAAGCAGGTCCTAGTGTCTGTTGTTCCCTTCTTTGTGTCCATGTGTTATCATTTAGCTCCCACTTATAAGTGAGAACATCAGGTATTTGGTTTTCTGTTCCCACATCAGTTTGATAAAGATAATGATCTCCAGCTCCATCCATGTTCCAGCAAAAGACAAGATCTCATTCTTTTTTATGGCTGTATAGAATTCGTGGTGTATATGAACCACATTTTCTTGATCCAATCTGTCACTGATGAGCATTTAGGCTGATTCATGACTTGGCTATTGTGAATGGCACTGCAATGAACATTGGTGTGCATGTGTCTTTACGGTGGAAAAATTTATATTCCTCTGAGTACATAACCAGCAATGAGACTGCTGGGCTGAATAGTTCTGTTTTTAGCTCTTCGAGGAACTGCCACACTGCTCTCCACAATGGTTGAACTAATGTACATTCCCACCAACAGTGTGTAAGTGTTCTCTCTTCTCCACAACCTCGCCAGCATCCATTATTTTTTGACTTTTTAAAAATAGCCAATCTGACTGGTGTGAGATGGTATCTCATTGTGGTTTTGATCTGCATTTATCTAATGATCAGTGACACTGAGGACTCCCTTTTCAATAAATGGTGCTGAAATAACTGGCTAGCCATATGTGAAAGATTGAAACCGGACCCCTTCCTTACACCATATACAAAAATCAACTCAAGATGGATTAAAGACTTACATGTAAAACCAAAACTATAAAAACCCTGGAAGACAACCTAGGCAATACTATCCTGGACATAGGAATGAGCAAAAATTTCATGACAAAGATGCCAAAAGCAATAGCAACAAAAGTAAAAATTGACAAATAGGATCTAACTAAACAGCTTCTGCACAGAAGAAGAAACTATCAACAAAGTAAACAGACAACCTATAGACTGGGAGAAAATATCCGCAAACTATGCATCTGACAAAATTCTAATATCCATCATCTACAAGGAACTTAAACAAATTTACAAGAAAAAAAAAACCTCATTAAAAAGTGAACAAAGGACATGAACAGGCATTTTTCCAAAGAAAATATACACGCAGACAATAAGCATATGAACTTTTACCCTTAATTGTTCTCCTTGGGCCAGTCACTATATTGAGTACTTTATATAGATAATATAATTTATACAACAGTCCCATCAGAAAGGCTTTATTTTCATTATTTCATAGATGAGGAAGCTGAGATTCAGAGAAATTACAAATCTCCAACAAGGTCATAGAGCATGTGAGTGACCTAGACAGGATTTAAACCCAAGCATATACATTTAACTCCCAAATCCTGGTTCTTTCTGTATTGTTATATATATGAAACTCAGATTCCACTGACACTGTACATAAGATAGAGAATATTCAGCCTTAAAAAGGAAGGAAAGCCTGACACATCCTGAACCCATACAGATGAACCCGGAAGACATTATGCTAAGTGAAATAAGCCAGTCACAATAGGACCATACGATTCTATTCATATAAGGTACTTAGAGCAGTCAAATTTATAGAAGTGGAAAGTACACTGGTGGTTCCCAGGGTATATGGGAGGGAGAAACGTGGGATTAATGTTTAATAGGGATAGAGTTTTAATTTGGCAAATGAAAGAAAATTCTAGTGATGGATGGTGGTGGGGGTTGCATAACAATGGTGGGGAATGCATAACAATGTGAACGTACTTAATACCACTGAACTATACACTTAACGATAGTTGAAATGGTAAATTTTATGTCATATTTTGCTACAAAAAGACTTTAAAAATTAAAAAAGAATAGGTAGATATATAGTTGTTTTGTTGTGTGAGAATTCAAATATATGTAGAAGAGTGCATATGAAAGCTTAATAGCCAAAAGAATGAACTGTGCTAGTTAGCAATTTGTTGCCTCTCACATCCAAATTCACTCTGTTTGTCCACTCTGCAAAAATTATTGTGAGGAGGTGAAATTTTAGCTGAGAATTAAAGAATATGACAATAGTCACATGAATGTTAACACATTTTTTTCATTCCTCCCAAAATATCCTAGGAAGAATCTATCTATGTATTTGTATATGTAATTATATTTATCATATTTCCTAAGGAAGTACATTCTTCAGTTGGGAGTCATCCACATGCATTTTACATTCAATGTACTGAATTTTCTGAGATTTCCAGTCATCTAAGAAATGAACCTTTCCTCTTCCCATGAGACCCCAATTGGCAGGCTGTATAACTAGGTGTGGAAAGTGGAATGAGACAATTCAAAATAGTATTCTATGGTTCTCTTGGAACACAGGAAGAACACAAGCCCTGCTATGTCCACTCTGAGAATACTGCCCTAATGTGAAGACTTTATCTTCTTCACTTTTTTGGTTTTGGGAAATTTAGCAGATCAACCAGCCATTCATTCACTTGTGGACTATCCTAGAAACCAAACATCATTTTCTAAATAGGAAGAAATCTGAGTTTTTAAAATTACATTTTAAGACTGGAGTCTTTTCTTTTCCCTACAGTCTACTTGATTCTGCTTAATTTCAAAAGAGTGTTTATTCTAAAATTAAAGAAGAAAGATTAATCAAGTTTCAAGAAAACAATAAGCATCAACTCTGAGAAAAACTTCTAAAATCTTTAGTTAGGGATTAGAAAGTCAGAGAATGGTTTTAGGAGCTGATGTGGTTTTAGGAGCTATGACATCTTCTGAGGAAGGTAAGAGTCACATAAGCAATTAGCAAATATCTTAAGAAAATCACTTAAGTTTCATCAATCTTCAGTACTTCAAACATGCCAGATACTCAGGAAAGGGCCTTCATGTACTGTTATTCATTTATTATTTATTTTCACAATAACCCAAGATACTGGCTCTTGTCTCAGCTTCACAGATGAGGAAACTAAGATTCGGTGTTTAACTAATTTGCAGTAACACACAAACCTAGAAATTTGGGGAGTTGGGATCCAAGCACAGGTATATAATATAAAAGCCTATGTACTTTCCACGTCTTCCAACTATTACATACAATTAAACTGGTATTGTGCCTGATAATTATGGCCTCTCATGGAACCCAGTGACACTGATTCTCCTGGGTGGAAGTTGTGACAAGGGATGATGAAGAAGCTGGCCAATCTAGGAGGCACTACCAAATCCTTTACATGGGAATAAGTTAGTAAATAGATATTTATTGAGCATGAAAATATATGGTATTTCTAAAGGCAAGTTTCTAAAAACCAGGTCCTTCTTTAGGAGAGAATTTTGAGAAAACTAGACATCCACTTTCTTTGAAATATCTTTTTTTCTATGAACAGTTTCTTAAGTTTCTTAGTCCCTAGGTTTGTCCTTTGGTGAAAAAACAGATTAATATCCTTTGAGCCATCTCTAAACACTGCTGTGCTCCTGCACGTTTTGATCCAAAGTTTTAGAACATTTGATAACTGAAAAAATCACTCTCAGGTTCTGTTAGGTAAAAACATTTCCCAGGAATTAGGAAAGTATTATACTATTCCAATCTTTTTAATATGCTGCTGTCATAATTCAGATTTAAAGAGCAAGCCTCAGAGCTGGCTATGTCTCACTGAAAGAATGTCCTTGGGTATAGTTTGCTCTTCCAATTCTCTGCACACAAATATAAGAGGACACGCAACTCCACTGGGGCGGCTTCTGAGACAACTAAAGCTCCCCAGTCAACCCACCACTGTTTGTCTGAAATATTAAGTGTATTTCTATTGAAAATGTGCTTAAAAGAAGCCTAATAAGTTGGCCCAAACTACATTTACACAGAAGGATGCCCTGATTTTTAGATAATGTTGGAAATGAATGTTGTGCTATAACTGCCACAGGTCATAATGGCATCAAACAAAGGTAAGTTAAATGAAATCAACTGCATTATGCCATCATGAAAGTAGTGAGGTCTTACGTATCATTTTTTTTCAGTCTTAGCATTATATAATCTCCTTTAACAGTGATTTCTATCAAGATTGTTTTAAACCAGGAAACCAATGGTCTAAAACACCATTGCTAAAATTAAAAATAATTATGAAAGAACCGACAACCCAAAACAGTCTGAGTAATCCTACTATAAATGAAGGAAAAGCTCTAACAGCAAATTAGATAGAATCATGCAATTTTAAATACTATTTTATGTCCCTTGTTTCACTGATGTAGATAAATCAGGACCAAATGTTAGCCTGTAAATCAAGATTTCAGTATAATTTTACATTGATATTGCCCCAAACAGGTTTAAAGAAAAGCCATGATATAGTCCATAAAGAACTCATATGGAAAAAAATACTGATTTTTCATTTGTGAACTCACAGGAAGCCAAACGCGGAAAAGAAATGAAGATTAGTCAACATAGTAATACAGTGAATCTTCCTGGGAACTGGTTGGAGACAAGGTTTGAGGCAACAAGGATAACCCAAATTTGTTCATCCATCAACTATTATCTAGTGAAATCTCGTTGATAGGAGAGAAAAAAGGAAGGAGGCAGTGTGTTACCAAGTCAGTTTAGTTACTTCCTACATGTGAGACTAACCAATGCTAAAACAGGATATCAATGCACATCTCACAAGTTTATTGTGAGAACAAAACAGCTGTAAATGTATAAAGTGCTGTGTCTGTAGCAAATCATCAATAAATAAGGGCTATTTCTTACTAATAGAGGGAAGAAACCCCTTTCAGAGAGTTGTTTTAAAAGAAATAGGAGCTTTCGAAAGCAAACAATATTTATTCTAAGATGTAGGAATATCACAGGAGACAGCGCGAGAGAGAGAGATTGATTCCCTCCACATAAAACATATCAGCAAATGTTGGCTAACATCAAAACGAAAGTAAAACTTATTTACTATAGGGTTGAGTAGAAAGTAAGACCAAAACAACTGTAACGTTGTAACGAGGACTGCATTTTAGCATCGGATTTCCCCTTGTCCTGTGAGCACCTGCCAATCCCTGGGTTTTGGGTAAAGTGGGTCAGGAGGCCAGGTCTTAGGCAAAACCTAGGCAACAGGAGGTATCAAAACCTGGAAGGCTGAATTCTAGAAGGTGGGTGCTCTCCTAGAATTAGGAGGGGAAAATTCCACCAGGCATAGAGGCACTGAAGCTAGGTATGGGTCTCAGCTTGGGTCTCAGGGGTAAAGGGCAAAAAGGAATATTAACTGCAAATGAGCACTACTATGAGTTTAAAGAAGAAATCCACACTACTACGTTATGGCCTAACAAACTTCAATCTAAATTTTAATGTGTTTCCAGGTAGGTAATACTTCAGGCACTTGGCAAAACCACCAAATGCAAAACTTCCTTGGAGAAATGTTTTAATTCTGGTTTCAAGGCATTACTGCACTTAAGAGTTCCAACGGACATTAGCTCAAAATAAAACATGTCAAAAACAAAACTAAAACAAGTGAACAAAAGCAAGAGTCAGTAGATTTTTAAAAATTTGAATCAGAACAACAAAACCTGAAGGTATTGAAATCATCAGATACAGAATATAAAATGGGTACCCATAATAAGTTTAAAGAAATAAAGGAGGACACTGAAAGTATACAACAGGCAGAAAGGACCGTCAAAATGAACCAGGCAAACTGAAAAATAACCAAATAGAATTTCCAGAAATGAAAACTGTAATGAATAAAATATGAACTTGTGGCTGTTTAAACAGCAGACCAGACATGGCTGAAAAAAAGAATTAAAAATAAATAAGCTAAGTATCTAACTTTATAAGCTGGAAAAAAAATTGGATAAACCCACAAAAATGTAGAGAAAGAAATGAAGAAGTTAAATAAAAAATAAAACTATAATAGAGGATTGGCAAAGTCAAAAGTATTTCCTATATAGGTTACTAAAACAGACACAAGTCTAGCAAGAGCAAGAACAAATGAACACTAGCAATGTAAAGGGGAAATAACTATGGGTATGGGAGAAGGCAATTTTACGGCTTTACCACTAAAAACTTGGGTAAGATGGAAAAATTCCTAGAATCTAAATTATCAAAATCGATCAAAAACCTTGAATGATTCCCAAACCATTAGATAAATGGAATCAATAATTTTTAAATGACTAATATAAAGAAAACACAATCCCAGATAGCTCAAAGGTGAATTCTACCAAATGTTTAAGGAACAGATAATCACAAACTTAAAAACTGATTACAAAAGCAGACAAAGGGATTGAAGCCCAAACTTACTTCTAAACATGGATAAAGACTAGAATTAATGTCAAACAACAATGAAATGGAGAAATTTTTAATTTGTATTTCCCTGATGAGTAATGATGTTGAGTATCTTTTCATTGGTTATTATTTTTTCTTCTTCTATAAACTGTGTGTTTAAATCATTTGTCCTTCTCTGTTGGGTTGTTTTATTATTGAATTGTAAGAGTCAAGAGTTCTTTTCTCTTGATGTGACTCCTGATATATGAAACACAAATATTTTCTCCCACTCTGGGATTAGTTTCCATTTTCACTGTAGTATATTCCAGAGAACAAAAGTTTTCTTTTATAGAATCCAAAACGTCAGCTTTTTTCTTCTATAGTTTGTGCTTCTAAAGTACTAAGAAATCTAGCCTATTCTAAGGTTAGGAATCCTTTGGTTCTAGTACATGGTGTAAGATAAGGAACAGGGTTCATTTTTTCCTCCACATGAATATTCATTTATCCTCATTTGTTATAAAGCCTTCCTTTTCCTCAGTTAAGCGCCATCTCACCTTTACCTAAAATTAGCCATATATGAATTGTCTCTATTCTGTTTCATTGATCTATATGTCCATCCTTTTGTTAATACCACAGTCTTGATTACTATATTTTATATTCTTGAAATCAGGTACACAAAGACCTCCAGCTTTGTTCTTCTGAGGTTTTTCTAGTCATTTACTTTTTCCATATACATTTTAGAGTCAACTTATCAGGCTGGATGTGGTGGCTGATGCCTGTAATCCCAACACTTTGGGAGTCCAAGGCGGGAGATAACTTGAAACTAGTAGTTTTGAGACCAGCCTGGGCAACACAGTGAGGGAGTGAGGGAGGGAGAGAGGGAGGGAGAGGGAGGGGAGGAGGAAGGGGCGGGAGGAGGGGCGAATCCGAGGAAGGGGAGGGGAGAAAAGAAGAAAGAAAAGAGAGACAAAGAGAGAGAGAGAGAGAGAGAGAAAGAAAGAAAGAAAGAAAGAAAGAAAGAAAGAAAGAAAGAAAGAAAGAAAGAAAGAGAGAAAAGGAAAGAGAGAGAAAGAGAGTGAAAGGGAAAGGGAAAGGGAAAGGAAAAGGAAAAGGAAAGAAAGGGAAAGGGAAAGGAAAAGGAAAGAAAGGGAAAGGGAAAGGAAAAGGAAAGAAAGGGAAAGGGAAAGGGAAAGAAAGGAAGAAATAAAAGATGAGCCGGGTTTGGTGGTCCCAGCTACTCAAGAGGCTGAAGTGGGAGGATATCTCAAGTCCAGGAGTTGCAGCTTACAGTGAACTATGATTGTGCCACTGCATTCCAGCCTGGGAGACAGAGCAAGACTCTGACTCAAAAAAAAAAAAAAAGATTAAAACTTCAACATCAATTTCTACACACAAAAAATATCTGCGAAGGCTGGGCACGTTGGCTCACGCCTATAATCCCAGCACTTTGGGAGGCTGAGGTGGGCAGATCACGAGGTCAGGAGATCAAGCCATCCTGGCTAACACGGTAAAACCCTGTCTCTACTAAAATGCAAAAAATTAGCCGGGCGTGGTGGCAGGCGCCTATAGTCCCAGCTACTCGGGAGGCTGAGGCAGGAGAAAGGCGTGAACCCAGGAGGTGGAGCTTGCAGTAAGCCAAGATAGCGCCACTGCACTCCAGCCTGGGTGACAAAGCGAGACTCCGTATCAAAAAACAAATCTGCGGAAATTTTGATTTTCACTAGGATTATGTTGACACTATACATCAATACTGGAGAGAACTAACATCTTAACCATATTGAGTCTTCCACTCCATAAGCATATCTCCTCCATTTATTTCAGGTCTTTTAAAATTTCTTTCAGTAGTGTTGTCTAGCTTTTCGTGTGCAGGTATTCCATATATTTCATTAAACTCACCTAATGCTAACCACACATGCTTCAGTTTATTAGCATATCTTGCTTGGAAAATGGGAGTAGTTCAGGAGCCCAGAATAGGATTTGTGAATATGTGAGATACAATCCAATTTTAACATTTTGTTTCCATACAGCTATACTGATGCTATCTTATTGTATTAATACAATTCCTCAATGATGACATAAAAGTAATCTAAAAACCCTGATAAATTATTTCTCCTGCAAACGCTTTCAACTGAAATGGAAATTTACTTCACACTGAAATCTAGTCAAGTAGAAAAGGCATATAATCACTCTAAATAATTTGACTACTTAGGTTATCTCTTCTATAGTTACCATGTCTTCTTGGGGACTAAAAGCTTTCAAACTATAATTATTAAGTTGACTATGTCTGGTGTGAAAGCTATATATTACAAAATTAAAATAAATCATATTTTGAAGAAAAAGTAAATTTTAAAACATATATTTATACAAATAATTTGAGAATCAATTTCTATTTCAATACAGACAGTAGTGAAGGTAAGCACACTATATTACATAAAAAGCTAGTAAATTAAAATAGTGGGAATCAATCATTTAATGAGTTAGTTCACTATTCCTCAGTGACATCTCATAGATCAATTAGGTTTGTATTTGGTTTTTTCATCCTGTTGTTAACAGGATTTAACTAATATATTTTCTCACATAAAAAGTTCAGAAGTTAAATAGGATTGTTACAGTGACTGCACAACGTAAACAAAGTTTTAGACATCTTCCATCGTTGCGTCCTGACATCCCTGGAACATAATTTTTAACCTCGTAGTTGTCATATCCTGGTAATAAGATGGCAACTCCATCATAAGCTTATCCAAAAGTAAAAAGAGAGAAGGCTGAAGGACGATAGGCTAATGAGCATGCTAACGCAGTTACCAGAAAACAATCTTGTGAAAATGCAGTCTGCTACAAGCAAAACAACGGCATTTCCAGAAATCCCTTGTACAAACTGCTTATTATTTCTTTTTTTTTTTTTTTTTTTTTTTTTGAGACGGAGTCTCGCTCTGTCGCCCGGGCTGGAGTGCAGTGGCCGGATCTCAGCTCACTGCAAGCTCCGCCTCCCGGGTTTAAGCCATTCTCTCGCCTCAGCCTCCCGAGTAGCTGGGACTACAGGCGCCCGCCAACTCGCCCGGCTAGTTTTTTTTGTATTTTTTAGTAGAGACGGGGTTTCGCCGTGTTAGCTAGGTTGGTCTCGATCTCCTGACCTCGCGATCCACCCGTCTCGGCCTCCCAAAGTGCTGGGATTACAGGCTTGAGCCACCGCGCCCGGCCAAACTACTTATTATTTCTTACAACCAGAAGTGTATCATACAACCTCCCCTAACTTCAAGGGAGTCAGGAAAGCTGAATACTTTTTAGCTGTACACACTGCCTACCTAAACAGTTCTGAGATCTTTTAATAAGGAAGAAGATTCTGGATACTGGACAGCCACTAGGGTGTCTGCCAAAATATACTTTTAGATTGTAAACCTAGCTAAAATGAAATACACTAAAACTTATCTTGAAAAACAAAAGACAGCCTTACATAATTAAAATACTAATTTTAATTACATTGAGAGAAAAATCTTTGAAACTATCATATCTTGTTATGTATAAAATATACCTTTAATGCAGCAAAAAATAGGCATGATCTTCTAAAGATTAAAAGGTTTAGGGTGGGTGGGATAGGGAACTAGTACATATTTGAAAAACAGTAGGGCTAAAGCAGATCAAAGACCTTCTTCAGTAACAGACTCCTACAACAGTAAATACCCATTCCCGTGAAACAGCAACAAAAGTCAAATATGCATAAGCATTTAATCACTGAAAATGCACAAGGCACAGTTACAAGCCTTTTTTTTTTTTTTTTTTTCTTTTTTTTTTTTAAGAGACAGGGTTTCACTCTGTTGCCCAGAGCTGGAGCAAAGTGGCTCAATCACAGCTCACTGCAGCCTCAAACTCCTGGGCTCAAATGATCTTCCTGCCTCAGCTTCCCAAGTAGCTGGGATTACAGAAATGAGCCACCACACTGGCTCTAAGCTTTTTATATCATTTAAACAACATGACAACCCTGGAATGTGGGTACCATAATTATCCCCTACAATGAAGCTAAAGTACTCAAAATCATGCAGCTAGCAAATTGTGACATTTGAATCTGAATTCAGGAAATCTGTTTCCAAAGCCTGTACACTTAGCCACTATATGATATTCCTCTAAATTTCTCTTATATATAATCTGAATATACAAGGGTGCAAAAACGTATGTTCCTAATCTTTGACAAATCAATATTCTTGGGATAACCATAAAAATTAATAATAGAATTTTGCATATTTTGTTCTTTATGAGGAGTCTCAACGTGATATGCCATCTTCCATTTACAAATTTAATCTTCCAGGGATTTAAAGGAAGGGATTATATAGCAGAATTTAGAGAACTGTGTCTTGTTTCTCATAAAATCTAGAAATTGTTCATTTCTTAAAGACTTTAAAAAATAAAACATAATCTCTTATAGTAATACAAAATAGAACTGTTACAAAGCATGTCATCTTCAGTAACTATGCTCTAGTAGAAATGTGTTTAATCTCTTCCTATGAAATGAAACTACTATTATACCAAAGTACGTTTCATTACAGAAAACAAACTATATGGCAAACTTCATCATACATACCCACTTAAGCTGAGTTTTAATAGGAAAGCAAAATTATAATATTGTCACCCTATGGTAGTACACACAAAATGACTGAAGCAATTTATCTACAATTATAAAACGCTTCAGTTGTACACTTGAGGAAAGATTCATAGTCAAAATTAACTCAAACACACATACCTTTCTTTACCTTTTAGTTTATCCTTATCTTATTAAGTGCCATTTTAACGGAATACTCTAGTTGAATGTTAAATCCTCTCACAGAAAATGCCATGTTTAATGTGGTAGGAAACAACTACAAAGCTTTTTGGGGTTTTGTTTGTTTGTGCTTGTTTTTGTTTTTTTGAGATGGAGTTTCACTCTTGTTGCCCAGACAGGGGTGCGATGCCACGATCTCAGCTCACTGCAGCCTCCACCTCCCAGGTTCAAACAATTCTCCTGCCTGAGCCTCCTGAATAGCTGGGATTACAGGCTCCTGCCACCATGCCCAGCTAATTTTTTGTACTTTTAGTAGAGATGGGATTTTGCCACGTTAGCCAGGCTGGTCTCGAACATCTGGCCTCAGGTGATCCACTCACCACGACCTCCCAAAGTGCTGGAATTACAGGCCTGAGCCACCGTGCCCCACCTATAAAGTTTTTTGATGAAGATTTCCTAGTGGCTAGAAAATTCCCTTTTTCTTATTGCCAGAGTAACTCTAAAAATAAAGAATAAAGATGATTCTGGGCAATAAATTCATTTTCTAGCTTATATTAGTTCTTGGCCTTAATTACTATCTTGGCAGAGGGAAAAATATAAATTCTTTGTGTGACCTCTAGTGTGCTTTTGGCTTTTAAAAAATAGTATGTGAAACATAAATAACTATTTAAAATATGACAATCTTTTGTATAAGACCAGTCAAGTGCAGTATCGAGAAGAGGGAACAAGGAGAACAAGGAGTTCAATCTGTAATGACAAATCTTGTTCTGACAGGAATGCATAATATAATGTCAACATTTTCCACAAATGATGGTGCTCAGATAATCTGTTTCGCATCAAAACAAGATTACTGGATAGACAGATTAGGGTTTTAACTGCCTCAGAGGAATGGGATTTTTCTATTCTGGTTCAAATAAAATAATTTAGAATAATTTATTTGACTTTAGAGTAATCAGTTATTGATTCTGCAGTTATCAGTTTCAAAACCATAGCCAAGTTAAGTAAATTCAGACCCTCTTATGTTAACTTTGTAGCATTAACATCAAATCCAAAAAGGATTCTTCAAATTTATGTTACAGTTTTGGAGTCAATTTAGTTAACACTGCCAATCATAATTAAAATCTCATGCATAAATAATAGCATAGCATAATAGCTATTCATAATAGCATAATAGCATAATTCATGCTAAAATATCTAAAACCATTATTATTTTATTAGTAAAAGTTTTAGTTTTAACAAAATTTTGAGACCATCTCTGTCACAAATAAGCTATTTCTTTCCATGAAGCTTAAAATTTAACTTTGTTCATATGGAATGTGGTATCAGGAAGAAAATGTCAATCACATTGACAATTTTTGTCCTAAATTACTGAACATCTGGCAAACATTCCTTTTTAAACCTCTGGTGTGTACGACTCTGATATTCACCAGGACTTGCCAAAAACATACAGAGAATTCCATATACCATTTACCTAGCTTCATCCACTGATAAGATCTTATGTAACCACAGTACACTGTTAAAACCAAGAAACTGACATTGTTACAATATTATCAACTCCATTACAAAGAAACCACATGTGTAAATTCAAATAGCTATCACCACAATCAGAATTCAGAACGGTGCCATCACCATAAAGACACTCTCTCATATTAAGCCTTAATAGTCACACCCTGACCTCAACCTTAACTCTTGCCAAACACAAATCTGTCTTAATTGCTATAATTCTGTCACTTTGAGAATGTTATGCAAATGGAATCATAGAGTATGCAACCCTTTGAAGTTTTTTTTTTTTTTTTTTTTTTTTGAGACGGAGTCTCGCTCTGTCACCCAGGCTGGAGTGCAGTGGTATAATCTTGGCTCACTGCAAGCTCCGCCTACCGGGTTCATGCCATTCTCCTGCCTCAGCCTCCTGAGTAGCTGGGACTACAGGCACCTGCCACCACACCTGGCTAATTTTTTGTATTTTTTTTAGTAGAGACGGGGTTTCACCATGTTAGCCAGGATGGTCTCGATCTCCTGACCTCGTGATCCGCCCGTCTCGGCCTCCCAAAGTGCTGGGATTACAGGCGTGAGCCACCACGCCTGACCAAAGTTACATTTTTTTAAATAGCATCATGCCCTTGAGATCAATCACTCTAAGTTGCTGGATGTATTAATCATTACTCCTTTTTGTTTCTGAGTAGTATTCCATAGTTTTTTCTTCTATGCACCTACTGAAGGATATTTGGATTGTTTCCAGTTTATGCTATTACAAATAAAGCTTTTATAAACATCCATGTAAAAGCTATTATTTGAACAGAAGCTTTCACTTCTCTAGGGTAAAAACAGGACTGTTATGGCTGGGTCATATGTTAAGTATATGTTTAACTTTATAAGAAAAGTCCAAATTTTTCTCCAAGTGGGTGTGCCATTTTACCTTCTAACCAGCAATGTATGAGATCCAGACCCACATCCTTGACATCACTTGGTATTAGCAGTACTTTTTATTTCAGTCATTCTAACAGATATATATTAGTATCTCATTGTAGCAATTATTTGCATTACTCTATTGGCTAATGATATGGCAAAATCTTTTCTGGCTTTTGGCTTACTGGCTAGGCACATATCCTCCTTGTCCCTATTCAAGTATTTTGCCCAATTCCTAATTGAGTTGTTGTATTACTGTTCCATTTACAGAGTTCCATAAATATTCTAGATACAAATCTTTTGATGGATATACAATTTTCAAATATTTTCTTCTAGTACATGGCTTACCTTTTCATCCTTTTAACAGGGTCATTCAAGAGCAAAAATTTTGGTTTTGATGAAGTCCAATGTATTGCCTTTTTACTTTATGGATCATTTCCTTTAGTGTCATGTCTCCACTTAAGACTAGGTCATGAATTTTCTCCTAAAATTTTCTTCTGAAAGTTTTATCATTTTACATTTTACATTTGAGCCTACAATCCATTTTGAGTTAACTTTTTATAAAAAAGGATGAGACTTAGGCAGGTTTCTTTTTTTTTTTTTCCTTTTGCCTATGAATATCCAACTATTCCAACACCATTTGTTGAAAACACTATCGTTCCTCTACTTAATTGCTTTTGTACCTTTGTCAAAAATCAGTTGTGCACACTTCTGTGAATCTACATCTCAGCTCTTTATCTTGGTCCCCTTAAGTGTCTATCCCTCTGCCAGTACTACTCTGCCTTGATGACTGCATAGTAAGTGTTAAAATTACATTGAGTGATTCTTCCAACTTTATTATTCTTTTCAAAATTGTTTAACTATTTTAGTTCTTTTGCTCTCCCCTAGAAATTTAGTGTTTTTTTTTTTTTTTTTTTTTTGAGACGGGTCTTGACTCTTCGCCCAGAGCTAGAGTCAGTGGCCGGATCTCGCTCACTGCAACCCGCCTCCCGGGTTACACATTTCCCCTGCCCCAGCCTCCCGATAGCTGGGTAACAGGCGCCCCACCTCGCGCCAGCTAGTTTTTGCTATTTTTTTAGTAAGGCAGGGTTTCACCCCCTTTCTTATTTCTGTAGGTTATTTGAACATTTTTAGTATTCTATTTTGATTTATAGTACTTTTTATTATATCACTTTATGTAATATCTTAATGATTGCTCTAGAGATTGCAATATACATATGGAGCTGCTCAGTCTACCAGTATTAATTTTTGTTACTGTTGTTTTTCGAGACAGAGTCTCGCTCTGTCGCCCAGGCTGGAGTGCACTGGCGTGATCTTGGCTCACTGTAAGCTCTGCCTCCCTGGTTCACAACATTCTCCTGCCTCAGCCTCACGAGTAGCTTGGGACTACAGACACACGCCACCACATCCGGCTAATTTTTTTATATTTTTAGTAGAGACAGGGTTTCACCGTGTTAGCTAGGATGGTCTCGATCTCCTGACCTCATGATCTGCCCACCTTGGCCTCCCAAAGTGCTGGGATTACAGGCGTGAGCCACCACACCCGGCCAACAGTTTTCTTAAATATTAATTCAACATACCCTGAGAATTGTATCAACATTATAATTTTTGCTTTGTATTATCAAACATAACTTTAAAAACTGAAGAGAGAATTAATCTACCCTTTCCATTGCTTTCTTCATTCCTAATGTTCCAAGCATCCTGTTGTCACTTCCTTTCTTTCTGAACAACTTCCTTTACAGTCATTCTTTTAGAACCAATCTCCTGTCAACAAATTTTCTTACTTTCCTCCTTCTGATATGGGTTGATTACCCATTCATTCTTGAAGCATATTTTTGCTGGATACACAATTCAGGATAATCTGCTTGTTTTGTTGTTGTTGTTGTTGTTGTTGTTTTTAAATTTAAGCAGTTGAAAAATGATGGGATACTTCCCGTCTGCCATACTTTCTGATGAGAAACCTGTTATTCAAATTGTTGTCACAGGTAATGTGTTAAATGTCCTCTAGCTACTTTCAAGATTTCTTCTTTGGCTTTAATTTTCAGAATTTGGACTATGATGTGTCTGAGTATGGATTTCTTTGGGGTTTTCCCATTTGGAGTTCACTAAGCTTCCTGAATCTAAAATGCTTATGTCTTCTGCCAAACTGGGAAATTTCAGCCATTATTTCATTAAAAAAAAGAAAAAAAAAATTTTTTTTAACTCCACATCCTGTCCTCTCTATCTAGTATTCTGAGGCTACAGTGTTACATCTTATCTTATTGTCCCATAGGTCTCTGGAAGCAGAGCTCATTTTTTCTATTTTTCTCTCCATCATTTGTACTGGAGAATTTCTAGTGAACTATCTTCAAATTGACCAATTCATTTCTCTATAATTTCTATAGGCTGCTATTGAGCTCATATAATATTTTTTTAATTTTGGTTATTGTATATTTCAGTTCTATCATTTTCATTTGGTTCTTTATAGTTTCTACTTTGTTCCTAAGGTTGTCTATGTTTGTTTGTTTCAAGAGTGTTTGTAATTGCTTGTTGAAGCATTTTTACAAAAGCTGTTTAAACGTCCTTGTCGATCATTCCACATCTGTGTCATCTCAGTATCAGCATCTGCTGAGTTTAGATTTTCCTGATTTTTCATATGACAAGTAATTCTGGGCCATATCCTGAACATTATTGTACTATGACACTCTGGTTCCTATTTAAATCATGTATTTTAGCAAGTAGTCAACCTGCTTAAAACTGCAACCTTCTCACCTTTATGAGCTGTGGATGAATGTCAATCTAGTTATAAAAATCTCTGCAGTGCTTTTCTAATTTCCCTCATTTGTGTTATGTAGATGATATAACTTCACCCCACTATCTCCTCAGTTTGGGTTTGGGTGGGGACAAGCACTGCCTCATTTTAGCAGGGCAAGGATGGAAGACAGGGCACTATCCCACAGGGTCTGCCTCATCAATGCAGTGGGGAAGGGAGGGTGGAAGTCAGAGTTTTGCCCACAGACTCAGCTGGGGAAAGCACAACAAGGAAAGTAGAAGTCAAGAGTTCCAACCACAGGTTTCTCATGGAAAGTTACTTCCTCCTTACTTCATATTCCGCTGAGGTGGGGCACCACTTCATTACTATAGGGTAGGGGGTGAAAGTCTAATTTTCTGGGTTCCTCCCAGCCACCTGCCCCCACATTTTTCCAGATTTGTCCAGTTCATTCCACAGCCTCCACTGGAGAGGGGCATCCTCTTGTTACTGTAGGAGGGGGAGGATGTATGTATAAAACAGCACTGGTTATGGATGCCACTGCTGAAATGCCTGTTAGAGTAGGAGAGAAATACAGCTTTTATTGTGTGTTCTCTTAGAGAGCAGTAAAGTATTACTAAAAAAGTTTCTGTCTTTTGGGGCTATCCTTTGGCTAGAGAGAACAGGCTTTCCTTGGCACTAATTTTCATTTGTTGATTTCTACCCACTGGCATTTCCAAGTTGTGTGCCTCTCTAGAGACAAGGTCAGGATATATGAAGGTAAGGAAAAGGGAAAGGGAAAGAGAGAGAGAGAGAGAGAGAGACAGAGACAGAGACAGAGACAGAGACAGAGACAGAGAGAGAGAATTCATGTGATCCTGAGCCCCCAAATCCCTTGGCAGTTCTTTCTCTTTTTTCTAACTTTGAGTTTTCCAGGAGGTGAATTATGTGTTTTATCCAGGGCTTTTTGTTGTATTAGTAGAAGTAAAATAAAATGTGTTTACTCCATATTGTCCAGAGTTCAAACCCTGTCACTTATTTTTAGTGTAGATATTATGATTATTTCTACATCTTATCACTCTCTACTTTCTAAGTTTTCTGAGAACTTCATTACTTTTTTATTAGGTTTCCATTACTTTTTTTTTAAGAGACAGGGTCTCATTCCTTAGCCTCCCAAGTAGCTAGGACTACAGGCACACACCACCATACCCAACTAAATTTTTAATTTTGTGTAGAGATGGTGGTCCCCAAGGTGGTTTCAAACTCCTGGCCTTAAGCAATCCTCCTGCCTCAGCTTCCCAAAGCACTAGGATTACAGGTGTGAGCCACCATGACTGGCTTTTATTACATTTTCTATTTATTTACTGGGCCAGCAAAGTGTCAGATATGACATATCCTTGAAGCTTAGTAGCTGCTAAAAACTGTTAACACAATTTATTGGCCTTTATATCCACCATTAGGTTCACAAAAGATAAAAATAAATAACTCTCGAGTTGGTTCATTTGTTCTGTAATATCTATTTTATGAAAGCATCTGGGGACACAACAATGAGTAAGACAGCTAAGATCCCTGGTGCTATGTAACATATTCCAGCGACTGGAGTAGAGAAGCTACAGGCATATGAACAATAATGTGTGCTCCTCAGGTTGAAAAAACTCAGTCTGCTATGTTTCAGTAAATACTAAGAATATACATTTGATAAACTGCAAATATTCAGAAATCTAAAACTGCATACTTAGCACAGGTTAATATTTTTACTTGGTACACTAAACTTTAATGATCCAATAAACCAGTAATCAACTACTTACCACATACAACTGTTTCCACAAACTTGCCCATTCTTGTAGAGTTGCTGTAACCTCAGTCACAATAGAATCTTCAAGTGGAACCACAGTTTCATACTGCCTAGAACCAGAGCCACAAAAGACAGCCACATTATCTCTGAAAAGAATCTCAGCAAATTGTTTCCTGTCTTTTACTTGTTTAACTCACATTTTAAATTTATGCAAACAAAAAGTACATCTAATTGATCAAAGACCATTTTATAATGATATACTGCAACAGTGAAAGTGAACTGAATTAAAGAGATTTGGGTTTTACTGTATAAGTCCTCAGTTTTACTTTTTATAATACTATCCTTAAAACACACTTTTTAAAGAACAGTCTCTAAGCTTTTTTCCTTCAAGGAAAACCCATGATACTACCCAAGTCTTGCTCAGATTAATTTCTTAAAATTATTTATGTCCTTTAACATTTTTCTGCATGAAAGTTTGCTCATACCCTTGGTTAAAAAAAAAAGACCTGGAAAAATGTGGGGAGTTGTGGCAGGGAGGAACCCACACAATTAAACTTTGAAAAGTTTAATGCATACTCCCTTATATTGGTATTGTATTTCTTGCAACATAATGTCAGCAGAGGAATTCTAAGTCTGGTAGAGGAATTCTGAACCTGGTAACAGAAAGGTGCTTGGATTCTCTCTGACTACTTCATAAGCAGTATCCACTATAATGCCAGTCCCTGTGCCAACTGTCAAAAATTTATCAGCGAACAAAAATGAACAGGATTACTATCTTCAGAAAGCTCTTGGTCTGGATAGGGAATCAGACAGACATGGACAGTAATAAATCTAAAATGAAAATGAAAAGGTACTGATGTGGTTTGGCTGTGTCCCCACCCAAATCTCATCTTGACTTGTAGCTCCCATAATTCCCATGTGTTGTGGGAGAGACCTGGTGAGAGGTAATTGAATCATGGGGGCGGGTCTTTCCCAAGCTGTTCTCATAATAGTGAATGAGTCTCACAAGATCTGATGGTTTTTATAAAGAGGAGTTCCCAAGCACATGCTCTCTTGTCTGCTGCCATTAAGATGTGACTTTGCTCCTCCTTTGCCTTCCACTATGATTGCAAGGTCTCCCCAGCCACATGGAACTGTAAGTCCATTAAATCTCTTCTTTATAAATTACCCAGTCTCAGATATGTCTTTATTAGCAGCATGAGAACAGACTAATACAGGTACAATGAAAGATTTTTAGCTGTGGTATACAATTTACAATGAGCAGATCAATAAACTCTTCTCTGAAGAAGTGTCAAGGCCCAATATATGCAAAAAAATCATGACATGAAAAGTGTGTGCAGAGGGAGAAAACGAGTTATGGTGCCACCTGCAAATGAGAAAAGTATGTAAGATGTCACTGAGTTGGAAAACAATTTCACACATCCAAGATGAAAAAAAGCTGGTATGACTGGGACCAGCTCTCACAGGACCTTTTCAAAAGACAGTAAAAATTCCAGATCTTAACACAAGTAACCTGAAAGAAAAGTTACTGAAAGCAGGAAGACTAACTTGATAATATTTCTATAATGTCTATACCAATGTTGAGGGTTAACAAAATACTTTATATGACCAAAGATTTGATAAACTGATATACTGAGGTAACTTATACCCATTTATTAGCCAAGGGGAATATCATCCATCTGAAAAAAAAAAAAAGTCCAGGAAAATATATTCCACAAAATTAGCATCAAGTATTATTTGTTTCCACAAGAAGCAGCTGACAAAGCACCACTGTGTTCAAAGATGACTCAGTGCATTAATATTGCGCATCAATGAACACATAAGTTATCTGATTATGCCTTATGGTTTTACTGTGTTCTTATTTTGTGTGACTTACCCCCACAGATTACAAAAAGTCACCTTGAAATAATGCCATGGCATTATCTATATCCATCAAATTTACAAGCTCATTAATATAAAAGCCTTCATCAAGGGCTTGTTAAGAGTAAAATGTGACAAAGGTAATATCAGCAAGATGGCAGAAGAGGTGCTTTCTACTGTCACATGCCCCCAAAGAAGCATCAATTTTGACAACAACTTGTGGACAAGAGCACCTTTGTGGGAGTCTAGGAATCCCGCAGAAAAGTTTCAGCACTCTACTGAGGCAAAAAACCCAAAATAGACGCAGTGGAGAGAGTAAGAAGTTTCATTTTACCTGCATCGCCCCTCCCACAAAGCAGCACAGCTCACAAGAGAAACTCCATAACCCTGCAATTTCTCACAGCAGAAAGTAAAAGCACAATGATTAGGCACCCGGCTCCACCAGCCATGTAAGACACTGCCCAAGAGACTCACTTTTCTCACCCCACCCCGAATATTGTGGTGATCAGCATGCTGAGTATTTAGGGAAGATGGGAGCAGGAAAATAACTGTGGTTTAATTTACTTTCATTTTTTGAAATAGATCATATTGATCTTCTCATATGAAAAAGAGGAAGCTAATGATAAATGTCATAAGAAAGTCATAATGACTTGCTACACAAATTTGAATTGAATCAGAAGACATCCTTTATTTCTTCAAAATACTGGTTAAAAGTTGCAATTTCTGAAGTTATTTCCATATACTACATCTTAAGAATGCTGCGGAGATAATTAGGAGATGTACAGAAACAATCAGGGAAATCACAATCTTAGT
Source organism: Rhinopithecus bieti (assembly GCF_001698545.2). Taxonomy (NCBI): domain Eukaryota; kingdom Metazoa; phylum Chordata; class Mammalia; order Primates; family Cercopithecidae; genus Rhinopithecus; species Rhinopithecus bieti. Next base: position 172,025 of record NW_016828893.1, on the reverse strand, counting down.
AACAAAACTTAAACATAAAGCACAAATAGATGCTATATGTGTGACATCAACTATAACATCTAATGTTCTAAAAAGGTTCACTGTAAACTGTTGCAGACAAAGATTCATGAAGAAAGTGAAGTTACTAGAAGAGGCTTGCATCTGAAAGGCAAGCAGGTGGAGAGAGAGTCCTAAAGACCGTACTATGCTATAAAAAGTGGTATAGAAAAAATAATGAGCAAGGCATATTAAAGAGAATTCACGCTACTGATGGCAGCAGGCCGTCTGTAGTGGGGAGGTGTGGGCGGTGGAGGCAGGAGTGGCTGCAGGAGCAGCAATAGCTGTGGTGAGTCTCCCGTGCCCTACCTCCAGGAGGCAGCTGACTGCACTGCCCTCACCCTTACACAGCCCGGCAGGACCCAGCCCCAGGCCCGGAGCCTCTGTGGCTCCATAACCTCTCCCCAAGTCACTGCTCTCTCCTGCCACTGCTACAGGGAGGGTGACGGGAGAAGGCAGTGCTGGGGCCATGCTTCAGGGGCCAGGGAAGTAAGAGTGGTGCCCACTTCGGGGATCAGCCAGCAGTGCAGTCACTATCCCACCTCGCAGAGAGCACTGGGTTCCTGCACCTCTGGAGGAGGCTGTCTGCACAGGCCCGCCCAGGGTTGCATGCCCAGGGTCGCACCCCCAGGGTCTACCCCATATGGGTCTGCACAGTATCACTCCCACTGGCTGGCCCGAGGCCTGCGATCCACTCCCAGAGATGCCCACCCTGGGCAGGGCCCCAAGCCAGGTGAGGGGGAGCTCTGGGCCGCCCCTGAGCACTGGAGCCACCGAGGGAGCTCAGGGAGACGTTGCCCCTGCCCTGGACACTGGCCGGGGACCAGCAAGGACCTGGAGCCCCAGCCCCAGGCTGTGAGGGAGCACAGCAGGGGCTGCATGCTCCAGGGGGCCAGGAGCTACAGGTAGCAGCCCCACCGTTTTGGGCACGGCTGCAGCTGCCCAAGTCAGGGTTGTGGACCTGGGCCTCCCTGGGCTCTTGGGGGGCAAGGAGTAGGCAGGAGCCTTGCACCAGTGAGGCTGCAGCCGCCCAAGTCGGGGCTGTGGATCCGGACCTCTGCACTCACTGCAAGGCTGTGAGATTTTAAATCTGACACTATGGAAATAGGGAAACATGAGCGATGTTAAAGGAGTGTTGTGTTTTAGTAAGATTAATGCAGAAATGATATGCAAGAGAAAGTAAAATACAATTTCCTTGGAGTTTCATCTATTAGGTCTTTGGCTACTTTAATCATTAAGATCTATAAACAGGCCGGGCGCGCTGGCTCAAGCCTGTAATCCCAGCACTTTGGCAGGCCGAGACGGGCGGATCACGAGGTCAGGAGATCAAGACCATCCTGGCTAACACGGTGAAACCCCGTCTCTACTAAAAAATACAAAATCTAGCCGGGCGAGGTGGCGGGCGCCTGTAGTCCCAGTTACTTGGGAGGCTGAGGCAGGAGAATGGCGTAAATGCGGGAGGCGGAGCTTGCAGTGAGCTGAGATCCGGCCACTGCACTCCAGCCTGGGCAACAGAGCGAGACTCCATCTCAAAAAAAAAAAAGATCTATAAACAACTGAGATTGTTCCTATCTTACAGTTCTAATACATAGGACTTATGATAATTTGGCCTCACCTGCTAGTTTCCTCACTTCCTAGCTATGCTACTTTAGTAAAGGTATTTGAACTCTCACAGCCTTGCCTTCCTCATCGGGAATAAGTGGATAATTCCACTACGAATCTGGGATACCAAAGTGTGATGTGGTTAAGTGTGAAGTACCAAATAAAATGATTAGTATATAGGATATTTAATAAATGGTAGCTATTGTTGACTCTCAATCTTTAATTTTCATTGCTTACAATTAAGCAAAGAGTTTCTAGAATCAAATGTCAAAATCAGCCAGATTTTATATTGTACTTTAAATATACTTTTTACTGACATCTTATCAAAATAGCTCAGTAAATTCTTATTTTGACATATTTCCTCAGCTCCAAAGACACAGCAATTATAGGTAAAATATAAATATTTTTGAGATCCAAAATAAAATAAATATCTCAGCACAGCAACAACAGAACAACAATGACAACAACAAAAACACAGCAGCGAACGAGGGTGAAATCACAGGTCTTCTAGACTCTGAAGTCAAAAGCCAGCACTGGTGACTAGGAACTTAGGGGGATAACAAGGAGGAAAAAAGTGCTCAAAATGAGATGGGAACCAAGGCCAGATTCACTGGTTGAAGTTTGGGAAAAGAAAGCCAACATAAGGCACAACACCAACTGCTATTAAACCTCATTTAGGACTATGGTTTTCAGCAAGCTGCAGGACTAAGGAGACTGGACCTTAAGCAGCCCCCTCCCCACTTCAGCCAAGGGTCAGAATCTACCACAGCCCCAATGTCACTGTGGGGAAGAAGCTCTAAAATGCTGCTGAAGGACCTGGTTCCACACTGGAGGTTAGGGGACAGATAGCAGTAACTGCTCAAGCACTAGACAGATATGCTCAGAGGGAAAAACGGAGAGGGGAAACAAAATCATCCACTTCTGAAAACCAAAATTCTACAATGCATGAAGACTCTATTATGTTAAAAGGCTTAAAAATAACACAAATGCTGTTCAACTTACAACGGGGTTACAACCTCATAAACCCATTGTAAGTTGAAAATATCATGAAGTCAAAGATGCATTTAATACATCCAACCTGCCAAACATCCATAGCTTAGCCTATCCTCCTTTAAATGTACTCAGAACACTTATATTACCCTATTGTTTGGCAGAATCATCTAACAAAAAGTGTACTTTATAATAAAGTGTTAAATATTTCAAATGACTTGTTGAACACTGTACTGACAGTGAAAAACACAATGTTTGTACAGGTACCCAAAGTATGGTTTCTACTGAATGCGTATCACTTTCTCACCACTGTAAAGTAGAAAAATCTTAAGGCAAACCATCATACGCTGGGAGCCATCTGTAAATCCTTTTCAGATAAAATTAACTTTATGAAATGGCCTGATAAACATTTTTAAATGTTTAGGATGCCTAGAGAAATGAAAAGAATCACTTCCATTTCAGAAAGGAAAAAGTATGAAACAGAACCAAGCATAAATAAAACAAGAAATGATGATATGCAATAGAATCAACTAGGAAACTTGCAAACGAAAATTATTAAGACTCAAGTGTCCATCAATAGATGAATGGAAAATTTAAAAGTGGTCTATATAAGTGCAATGGAATATTATTCAACCTTAAAAAGGAATGAAATTCTAATACATTCGACAACATGGATGAATCATCAAAGCACTATGCTAGTGAAATACGCTAAATACAAAAAGACAAATGTTATGATTCCATTTATATTAGGTACCTAGAATATGAAAATTCATACAGACAGAAAGTAGAACAGAGATTACCAGGGGCTGGGTAGAGGGAGAACGGGGAGTAACTGTTTAATAGGGACAGAGATTCTTTTGGCAATAATGAAAGTTCTGGAGATGAATTGTGATGACAGCTGCACAACATTGTGAATGTATCTGATGCCACTGGGTTGTACACTTAAAGAACTGAAATGGTAAACTTTTTATTATATATATATTTCACCACAGTAAAATCACACAAAAACATTGCCAATGAAAAAAGAAAACCTCAATAGAGAGGATATATGTTAGAATTCAAAAGAAAACAGTTGCAAGCAAGTACTGATGAAATCTCTCTAGAATGCAGGCCAGGGAAAAAAAAGAGACCCAAAGTATCTGTGAGTACTCAAGAGTACATGGGAGAGAGGTGGAAAAACTCTAATCTACTGCTAATAGGTATCCCAAAAGAAGTAAATGGCAGTGTTACAGACAATTGTGGGATTATTTTTTTCCTTTTCTGTTCTGCCTCATAATCCCCTTCCCCTAGGTGGAATGTAGAGACAGATTGTCCTTCATTCTGTGAGTGTAAAATGATGGATGCTTGATTTATCAACCTTCCTGCATCTGGGGAACACAGGGCTATGACCTAAGTTCCTTTCAACCCAGACTTAGAAAAGGAAACCAATGACTTAAAGAAGCAAAGAGTGAAAAGATGACAACTTGGTAGCAGCTACAGTCAATTTCCTGACAGCAGTCTTTTTCTAAATTTCCCGTGCAGTACTTATTTTATTTTCATTTTTTATGGATGTGTAATAGTTATACATATTTATGGGGTACATGTAATATTCTGATATAAGCACACAATGTATAATGAGAAAATCTTGGTAAATGAAATATCCATCACCTCAAATATTTATCATTTCTTTATATTGAGAACATTCTAAATCTTCTAGCTATTTCAAAATATACAATAAATTATTGTTAGCTATAGTCATTCTGTTGTGCTATAAAACCACTAGATCTTATTCTATCTAACGGTATTTCAGTACCCATTAACCAATCCCTCCTCATTCTCCACTCCCCACTGCCCTGTGGGAGCATCCAGTTTTAAGTTGGTGAGGGGAAGAAAGGAGGCAGAAGTAAATACTGTAGTCAAGGTATGTTTCATTGAGAAGATTTCAGAAAAGGCCTGAAGGAAGTAACAAAGCTAATCAGGCACAGCATCCCACGCATAAGAAACAACATAAGCCTCAAGGCAGGGGCATACCTGAAATGATTGAATAAAAGCAAGAAAACCAGTGTCACTGAAGGTTACAGGGTGACAGGAAGCCACATCATAAAACTTGTAAGCCTTTGTAAGAACTTTAGGGTTTGCTCTGCGTGAGATGGGAGTCGCTGGAAGGTTTTAAGCAAAGGAGTAACATGATCTAACATATTTTTAAAGAACGACTCTGGCAGTTATGTTGCGCTATAAACTGTAGGGGAACGTGGATAGAAACAGGGAGACCAGCTAGAAGGTAGTGCTGTAACACAGGCAAGAAAATATAACCCCAGGAAGTACCTGTTTTTCATTCCATGCCATAATGGGACAATCTAGGACACCAAGATTCTCCTTCTTCTCAGCTGTCTAACGCTGTACCAACTCTAACTGACAGTCCATAAGGTGCTCACATCTTTCCTACTGTTCTTTGGCAGCTGACTCTCAACAACTCTCACAATCTTGCTATAGTGGGCACGCATGCTAATTCCCTTTCAATTCCCACTTTCATCTAACCACTTTGGAGCCCCAGATCTCTAACCCTCTCTGGTTATGATAATGTCAAGGTTCCTATAACACTTATAAATAAAATACGTATAACTAGAAGCAGAGTCTAATACTGTCTCCATCCTAGAGGAAAGCATGAGATTGAGTTTGAGAAAAGCTTTGCTAAATAAGACCAAGAATGAGGTCACAGAATGAATTAATAAATGGATGAACAAACAAATGAACAAGGCCGGCGCGGTGCTCAGCCTGTAATCCCGCCACTTTGGGAGGCCGAGACGGGCGGATCACGAGGTCAGGAGATCGAGAACCATCCTGCTAATACGTGAACCCCGTCTCTTACTAAAAAAATAACAAAAACTTAGCCGGGGCGACGAGGCGGGCCGGGCTGTAGTCCCAGCTACTTGGGAGGCTGAGACAGGAGAATGGCGTGAACCGGGGAGGCGGAGCTTGCAGTGAGCCTGAAAGCCGGCCCACTGCCACTCCGCCTGGGTGAGGCAGGCCCAAGACTCCGTTCTGCACCCCAAAAAAAAAAAAAAAGAAAAAAAACAATGAACAAATAAATAGGCCAAACTTAAAAAAAAAAAAAAAAAACAACCTGCGTCTGGATTCTGGATGCTCAAAAGCAAGAAATCTTCCAGGTACTGCTGATCTACTGATTCTCCCTTTAACTCTAATCCAAACTACGAGTTAACAAATCTAGCATATGTAGAATGGATATATAAAAATTGATTACATGAATTGGAATTATCTTGGCATACCCAACTAAATAAATGTCAAGAGACTGGGTCAGGGGAGGAGGGAAGCACTCGGGCACAAAGCACCTGTCCAAGGGTTCTATCACAAGCCAGCTGCCAAAACGGCCCGCTATAACTTTGGGAGGCCGAGGTGGGTGGATCACCTGAGGTCAGGAGTTCGAGACCAGCCTGGCCAACATGGTAAAACCCCATCTCTACTAAAAATACAAAAACTAGTCAGCCGTGGTGGTGCGTGCCTTGTAATCCCAGCTACTCAAGAGGCTGAGGCAACAGAATCACTTGAACCCGGGGAGGCAGAGGTGACAGTAAGCCAAGACTGTGCCATTTGCACTCCAGCCTGGACAACAGAGTGAGACTCTGTCTCAAAAAAAAAAAAAGACCAGTTTTACCTAGTAGCTGCTGAAATGAACTGCCATGACTCTAAGAAAAGTTTTACCTACTGCCATCACTCACCCAACCAATCAGAGCTTGCTGGCTCCCAAAAACTTCCCTAGTGTAAGTTTTCTTTCAAAACAATATGTAACATTTCTCTAATAAAACCCCAACCTTCTGTTTCTTCTTCAGACACACAGAAGACTACCCTGTCTGTGTGTATGCCCTGAATGGCAATTCTGCTTTCCTAAATAAAACTTTTTTTTTTTTTTAAGGAGGCAGAGGCTTGCTATGTTTCCCAGGCTGGAGTGCAATGCCTACTCACAGGCATGATCACAGTGCACAATGGCCTCGAACTCCTGGGCTCGAGTAATCCTCCTGCCTCAGCCTCCTGAGGAGCCAAGACTACAGGTATGTGCCACTACGCCTGGCCTTCCAAATAAAATGCTTTGTTTAGAGATTTGTCTCTCTATTTTTATTTGACTTTGACAGATGGATGAGACAATTTGATATATACAAAATACTACTTGGAAGAATAATCTCTAATCAGGAAAATAGGACTGCAAAAAGCTTAATGCTCACTTTTCTGATGCTCATGCAAGAGTTCATTTTCTCTTTCAGCTTCATCACTCATATAGCCAAAAATCAAACTCAAGTTTTGATCCTAAGGATTGCTGAATTACAAGATCAGTTAAATTCATGGCCTTTTCATTAAAATTAAGATAAAAGGCAGCGTAGTAACATAAAAATAACGGTAACCTGTGAATCAGAACGGAGACAGAAGAAAGACATGGGCTAACTTAGGAAAGTCTGAGCTCCACCCCTAGTAAACCTCCTTCTGGCATCGGAAAAAGTCCCTCCTTCTGGGCTGATGAGGGTATCCTTGCCTTGCTTACATACTGTGAGATTACCTCACCTGAGTGAATTATCTTGCAAAGAGAAGCCCATTTTCCTTAGACCGTACACCATCCCCATAACTGTCCCCAGTGTCCTGTAAATTCCATCTGTTTACTTTCCCAGCCATCCTGAAAAGAATGCTGTGAAAGAAACAGCAGCTATAGAGGAGCTCAACTCCATGAACTTTCCCTCACCGAGGCTGATCTGACACCACAACTACTGAATCAGAACTGACCAGTAGCAGTGGGCAACCCTGAGACTTGGATGTGGTACACATACTCCAAGTGTATTAGCCAACTGCCTACAGGCAAGCTTATACTTTTGACCCCGTTCATGACAAAGAGGATGAGATTTGGACTTACTTTCCCTGGCTGCTTTATTTCTGGAAACATAACCTTCAGCAGAGTCTTCAAAACCTTATTTGCCATAACTCTCTTGCATATAAAACTGGAATATGAGCAAGGAATTCACTTTAAACAAAAAGAAGGAAAATAAGGAGCTGACACTCACCGGATTAACTGATCTTACTAATTACTTCATCACCCAGAGCAACAGACTGTATAGAACAATAGACAAGACTATAGAAGACTCTGTTATACTAGCTTTTTCAAGGCTGGGGCAATCCACACGTTAAGACAATTATTCGGAACCAGTAACTAATATAAAGTTATGTTTCTCCCATAACCAGAATACATGGATCCAGAAACATGAAGTAGAAATGTAAAGGACAACTTCTCATTCTCACATGTAATGACTCACTTGCAAATTTTTTGCTTTCTATCTTTGAGGACTCTGGCTCTGCTAATTTAGAATTCAAGGGAAACATGCATACACCAGATAAGAATATGATTCAATTATATTGAAGCTGAGATTCCCATGAGGCCATTTCAGGTTCAGGTTACCCCTGCCACTGAGCAAACAAACAAACAAAAAACAAAACAGAGGCAGTTTTGGCATTGGTTGGCAAGATTTGCACAAGCCTTTAACAGAAATATTTTTGGTGCTATATAATAGAGTAGGAAGAAGCATGAATGGAACCCAAAAGATCCCCAGGGAATATCATAATACTACCATGCTCTGTGGTAAAAGTTAGTGCAAGAGAACAGCATCCCTCTGCATACTGAACCATCAAGGGCTCAAACACCACAGCTAAGTAGTACCTAGCTAAGGCAAGGAAATTATAAAATGGGTGGTAAAGTAAGGAAATCACTAATGCAAATTAATTCCTGTGACCAAGTAGAGAAACATGTCTGTAATATCCACAATATATTATTCCTTGCTATGTCATGTATTCATTTATAAATTTAACTTCATTGACTTTTCCCCTCTTCCATTCCCCAGTGATTGTTTCCCCACCTATTTTTTAAAAGGTAGTGATAAGGTTTAGCTTTACACTAAAATCTATAATTTACAGAATAGCAAAAGAGAAACATTATAAAACCAAAGGAGAATATTGGAGAGACTATCAATTTGTAAATTTATATTAAGTATCAAATATTGTGGAATACAGCTAAGGCATTAAATAGAGGGAATTCCATAATATTCAATTCTTGCATGAGATAAACCTAAAAATAAAAACTACTGTGGAAAATAGCGTGGAGTTTCCTTAAAAAACTAAAAGTAGAACTACCATTTGATCCAATAATCCCACTACTGGGTATCTACCCAGAGGAAAAGAAGTCATTATACAAAAAAAAAGATACTTGCACACGCATGTCTATAGCAGCACAATTCGCAATTGCAAAAATGTGGACCCAAACCCAAATGCCTATCAATCAACAACTGGATAAAGAAACTGTGGTATATACATATACGATGGAAGACTACTCAGCCATAAAAAGGAATGAATTGATGGCATTCACAGCAACTTGGCTGAGACTGGAGTCTATTATTCTTTTTTTTTTTTTTTTTTTTTTTTT
>NW_016828893.1:147287-160554 GCF_001698545.2 Rhinopithecus bieti | reverse complement strand
TAATAATAAAAAAGAATAAGCAAAATAAAAAAAGCTGGTTCTTTATAAAGTCAAAGCAGAAAAACTTCCGAAAATTGATGTGAAGAAAATTTAAAAAAACACAAAACAACATTAGTATAAAAGGGATGAGCATCATCACAGATTAGAGCTGAAATTTTAAAATATCCTTAAAATACAATGAATAAGCTTATAGTATTAAGTCTAAAAAAAATATGGATGTAAAAATTTCCAGGAAAATATAAAGTACTAAAACTTACTCAAGAAGAAATAGAACACCCGGATAAATTAAAAAAAAAACCATTAAAGAAACTGAATTAACCCAGTAATCAAGTTTTTCTCCCCTACCCACCCTACTACCCAACTCATTATCTAAAAGATAGCAGGCCCAGACATTTTAAAAGACAAGTTTTATCAAACCTTTAAAGAAGGGTTAATCTCTACATTAACTTTTTTAGTCTAGCAATAATGTGAAGGTTATTCAACTCATGCTACAAAACTAGAATAGTATTTAGATCCAAATTAGTAAAGGATATGACAAGAAAAAATCATAGACCAATCACATACATAAATACAGAAGCAAAAATCTAGAAAATCAAAAGCAAGAGTGTAATAAAAATAATACATCATTACCATGACAGGTAATGGGAACATCCGTGTCTTGCCTCTAATATCTCAACATTATTACATTCCATAGGTCTTTCCTATTTCTTAAAATATGTATTTTGAAATGATTACCAAGCAAGATGTACACCTAAAAGCCTCTAGCACTTGTTCCCCTCATAAAGGGAGCCAAAACAATTAAAAGACAACTACATTTTTTTTTTTTTTTTTTTTTTGAGACAGAGTCTCACTCTGTCGCCCAGGCTGGAGTGCAGTGGTACAATCTCGGCTCACTGCAAGCCCCGCCTCCAGGGTTCACACCATTCTCCTGCCTCAGCCTCCCGAATAGTTGGGACTACTGGCGCCTGCCACCATGCCCGGCTAATTGTTTTCTATTTTTCCTAGAGACGGTGTTTCACCGTGTTAGCCAGGATGGTCTCGATTTCCTGAGCTCGTGATCTGCCCGCCTCATTCTCCCAAAGTGCTGGGATTACAGGTGTGAGCCACCGCACCCGGCCAAGACAACTACATTTTAACAAAAATAACTGAGGACAGTGCCAGAGTGCATCAAAGGAGCAATACAAACCCTGGTGAGAAAAGAAACTTGGCCAAGTAGAGAATGGAAGGAAGCATCGGGCCCATATCCCAACTGGGCTCAGGTGGAAACCAGGAGGAACTTATCCCAACAGTAAGGAGTTAAGCTAAAGGATCCCAGGAACACACATTAACACCCTGGACACTTGCAGGCCTTACCACTCAGCCCAATGCAGTCCTCATAGGAACTAGACACAGCTGAGGGAGATGCCTGGAGTTCACACAGCTGTGCTTTCCCCAAAGAAGGCGCTGACACCATCTCCCATCCCCTATGGCCCGCATGGCTATCACACTTCTCCATTTTGGAACTGGAACTATGGTTGGAGTGTATCTTGCTTTGGGGGCGGGCAGACGTGGCATTCCTTCATCTCTGTGGCTGAGGCAACACAGAACCATCACAAACCTATGGCTGGATATCCCCAAGCTAAGTTGTGAGCAACTGTTAGACCCCTCCCCATAGAAACAAGCAAAGATGGGGCCACTCTACCTAACCTTCCCTGTACTGCTGTGGGCTAGAGCTGAAGTAGTATCCTCATCTTGAAAACACGGTACCTTAGTCACCTAGAACAGTCATGCCTCTCCAGTAACTAAGCTGAAACAAAACAGTGCCTTGGCCATCCGGAGTGGCTACATACCCTAGTACCTCAGGTGAAGCAGCTCCCTGCATTCCAGGAAAATGATACGTGGGTCACCCAGAACAGTCAGACCTCTCCCCAGGCCTCAGCTGAAGCAGCACATCACCCCCTGGGAAACTAGTGCCCTGGCAAGTGGAGCAGCTGCGCATTCCAGGACTGAGTTGGTGTAGTACCCCATGTCCCAGAGAAACAGAATGGTGTCTGAACTTGGATACCTTGCTCTATAGGCCATGCAATACTAGCATCCTGCCTTCCATGCAGGTGAACTCGTCCCCTAGTGCATACACCGCTGAAAGACTGCTCTCCCTGGGGAGGGCAGTCATTGCTGTACTGTTCCCTGTACCCTCCAGGGACCAAACAACAGCTGTGCTTCACCATTCTACAAGGGCAGGTACACTCTGCCCCTGTACCTGACTTCACATAGTCTGAGATACTGCAAAGCCCCGCCATCTCATGGTCTAGAGTCACTACTACAAGATGCCTCATGCCTGCCCCTAAGTTCCATTGGATCAGGATGCCAAACTGCAGCTGGACCCTGCTCCTAGGCCCAAACCTCTAGAATACCTCTTCCCTGGAATCAAGCCAGTGCTGTACCCTACCAGGCAGAAGTAGAATCACAACTAAAACCTGGCACTCAGCCCATACTGCTAAGGGGTGCCTCAAATTCACAAATCTTAGCTGTGTGAGCAATCTATATCCAACTCTGCCACAGAGAGCAAACCTAAACCCCAAGACCCAGGTGCTGCAATACATTCATGACACCCCGAAGCTAGAACACTAGTCCCACAGCCACTTCAAGAACATCCACCTAGAATCCAGCACCACTGCAAGTGCTTGTAGGCCTGTCAAACATGACACCAAGAGGGATCCCATTGGTTAAGTCTCCCCATTGTGGGAAAAGCAAAAATTAAAGAACAAATTGGCTTTGGAGATTTAAACACCCTACTATCAGCATTAGACAGATCATCTGGACAGAAAATCAACAAAGAAACATTGGATTTAAACTATACTTTATATTAAATGGACCAGACATTAAAGAACATTTCATCCAATAGCTGAAGAGTAAACATCCGTATCATCAGCACATGAAACATTCTCCAGAACAGACTGTATATCAGGCCACAAGTCTCAACAAACGCAAAAGAACTGAAATCATATCAACTATCTTTTCTGACCACAATAAAACTATATATCAATAACAAGAAAAACTTTCAAAATTACAGTTACATGCAAATTAAACAACATGTTTCAGAATAACCAATGTCTCAATGAAAAAGTTAAGAATAAAATTTAAACATTTCTTATAACAAGTGAAAATAGAAACACAACATACTAAAACCTACGGATACAGCAAAAGTGTTATTAAGAGGAAAGTTTATAGAAATCAATGCCAATATCAAAAAAGTAGAAAGCTCTCAAATGAACAACCTGAAATAAACAACAAGAATGAATGTAAATAATTAGATGAGCAAGAACAAACCAAACCTAATCATAAGAAAATAAACTATGAAGAGCTGAAATAAAATTGAGGAAAAAAATACAAAGAGCCACAAAATAAAAACTGGGTTTTTTAAGAAGGTAAACAAAACTGACAAACTACTACCTATACTAACCATGAAAAAAAAAAGACCCAAATAAATAAAATAAAATAAAAAAGAGAGACAATACAGGGAGGCCAAAGCAAGATGCCAGAATACAAGGCTCAACCAACTGTCCTCTCCCCGCAACACAAGGACACCAATTTAACAACCATCCACACCAAAAAAAAGCACCTTTATGAGAACTAAAACTCAGAAGACCTCCATATAGTACCAAGTTTTAACTTCACACTGCTGAAACAGGCACTAAAGAGGTATAAAGAACAATCATGAATCACCGATGCCACTCCTCCCCAATCACCCAGCAGTAGTACAGAGAGGGTTCCTGTGCACTGAAGACAGGGAACTTGCAGCAATTCTAAGGCACTGAATTCAGTGCTATTCTGTTATAGCACAAAAACAACACAGACGAAACTCAGCTGATACCCACCAACGAAGGGATCACTGTAAACTAGCCGTAGCCAGAAGGGAATCAACAATTCCAGTGGTTGGAATGTGAGTTCCCGCAAGCCTCACCACTGTGGACATGCTTTGGGGCCCTAATCTTGAAAGGCAGTCCAGGGCACAAGTACTGCAACTCCTATGTGAGTGCTGAACTGGGCCCAGAGCCAGTGGACTGGAGGTGCATGAGACCTAATGGCACAAGAGTCGAAGCAACTAAGAGAGTGCTGACATCACCCCTCTCCTAGCCCCAGGCTGCACAGCTTGCAACTCCAAAAGACAACTCCCTTCTGTTTGAGGAGAGAAAAGAGTGGGGAAGGCTTTGTTTTGCATATTGGATAACAGCTCAACCACAGCAAGATAGGGCACCAGTCAGTCACAAAGTCTCCTTTCCAGGTCCTAGCTCTCAGACCTTACTAAGCTGCTAAACTAAACATACCCAGGCCAGAAAAAAACCCGCTGCCTTGAAAGGAAGGACACATTCCAAAATAAATTGATCACCTGCTAACTGAAAAGCCCTTGGGCCACAAATAAACACCAGTGATACCCAGGTACTATGTCAAGGGCCTTGGGTGAGAATCTGAGACCTGCTGCCTTCAGGTGAGACACAGAACGTTCCCAGCTCTGATGGCTACAGGGTAAGACTTCTGCTTGAGAAAAGTGGAGGGGAAAAGTAAAGAGGGCTTTCTCTTGCACCTTAGGTACCAGCTTGGTCACCGGTCAGTAGCGAACAAAGTGGGCTCTAGGGGCCCTCAATTCCAGGACTTGGCTCTTGGATGGCATTTCTGGAACTGTCCTGGGTCAGAGAAGAGGCCACTGCCCTGAAGGGTGAGTCCCAGGCAAGGCAAGATTCACTGCACGCTGACTCAAGAGCCCTTAAGACTTAAGGGAACATCAACAGTAGTCAGGCAGTACTCCCTGTGGGGCTGTGGGCCTGTGGGCCTGTAGCAGCAGTGGCTACAGGGTGAGGTTTCTCTGCCTTTGGAAAAGGGAGGGAAAAGGGGGAAGGATGGTGTCTTGTGGTTTCAGTAACAGCTCAGCTACATAGCACAATAGAACACCAAGTAGATTTCTAAAGTAGTGGGTGAAACCCCACCCCCGATATTCACATGAGTTCCTTTCTATTTCCCTAAGCATTGGCTGGTCTGAGAAATAAAGGGAAAGAATACAAAAGAGAGAAATTTTAAAGCTGGGTGTCCGGGACAGACATCACATGTCGGCAGGTTCGGTGATGCTCCCTGAGCCGTAAAACCAGCAAGTTTTTATTGGCAATTTTCAAAACGGGAGGGAGTTTACGAATAGCGTGTGGGTCACAGAGATCACATGCTTCACAAGGTAATAAAATATCACAAAGCAAATGGAGGCAGGGCGAGATCACAGGACCACAGGACGGGGCGAAATTAAAATTGTTGAAGTTTCGGCACGTATTGTCATTGATAACATCTTATCAGGAGACAGGGTTTGAGAGCAGACAACTGGTCTGACCAAAATTTATTAGGCAGGAATTTCCTCATCCTAATAAGCCTGGGAGCACTACAGGAGCCCGAGGCTTATTTCATCCCTTTGTCTTCCACCGTAAAAGACAGCCGCCTCTAAAGCAGCCATTTTAGAGTCCTACCCTCAGGGGCACATTCTCTTTCTCAGGGATGTTCCTTACTGAGAAAAAGAATTCAGCGATAGTTCTCCTATTTGCTTTTGAAAGAAGAGAAATATGGCTGTTTGGCCCAGCTCACCACCAATCCCTATTCACCATCAGCACATGGAGAGATAATCTGTGTGCCTGGGAGACGGAGAACAAAGTGACTGTGGGGCTTTGCATTGGAACTCAGTGATTCCTTATCACAGCAGAACATAACACAGGGCAGAATTTGGCCAGTGCCCATGGAGGGGGCTCTTAGAGCAGCTTCAGCCGGAGGGTAATCTTACACCCCAGCAGTAGGCACCTGAGTGGTGGCTAGCCCCACCACCAGTGCACTAAAGTGCCCTTGGGTTCTGAACAAATCTGAAACGCCATCTAGGCCACAAGGACTGCAGTCTTTGGGCAAGTCCTGGGGCTGTGCTAGGCTCAGAACTGGTGGACTTGGGGTGCACATGACCCAGTAAGACATGAGATGGGGCAGCCAAAGGAATGCTTGTGTCACCAGTGGAAGAGATCTCTCCCTGAGCTGCACTGCCTAGAGTGTAAGGAGGGATGATGCTGAAAACTCAAAAAGCCAGAGTACCTTTTCTCCTCCAAATGACTGCAATACCTCTCCAGCAAGAGCACAGAACTGGGCTGAGGCTGAGATGGCTGAACTGACAGAAGCAGGCTTCAGCCAGCTTCGCTGAGATAAAGGAGCACATCCTAACCCAATGCAAAGAAGCTAACAATCATGAAAAAATAATACAACAGCTGATAATGAGAATAACCACTTTAGAAAGGAGCATAACCGACCTGATGAAGCTAAAAATAAAACACAGGAAATTCACAATGCAATCAACAGCAGAATAGACCAAGCAGAGAAAATAATCTCAAAGCTTGAAGACTATCTTTCTGAAAGAAGACAGGCAGACAAGAATATAGAAAAAAGAATGAAAAGGAATGAACAAAACCTCTGAGGTACATGGGATTACATAAAAAGACCAAACCTACAACTGATTGAGTTACCTGAAAGAGATGGAGAGAACAGAACTAGGTTGGAAAACATACTTCAGGATATCATCCAGGAGAGCTTCCCCAACTAAGCAAGACAGGCCAACATTCAAATTCAGGAAATCCAGGGAACCTCAATAAGAAACTCCACGAGAAGATCAATCCCAAGACACATAATCATCAGATTCTCCAAGGTCAAAATGAAAGGAAAAAAGGTTAAGGGCACCCAGAGAAAAAGGACAGGTCATCTACAAAGGAAAGCCCACTAGGATAACAGCAGACCCCTCAGTGGAAACCCTACAAGCCAGAAGAGATTGGAAACCAATATTCAACATTCTTTTAAAAAAAAAAAAAAAAAAAATAAAACCCATATTTCACACTTTTTTAAAAAAAAAAAAAAAAAAAAATTCCAACCCAAAATTTCACATCTGGCCAAACTAAGCTTCATAAGCGAAGAACAAATAAGATCCTTTTCAAAGAAGCAAATGCTGAGGAAATTCATCAACAGGCCTGCCTTGCAAGAGCTCCTGAAGGAAGCACTCAATATGGAAAGAAAATACCATTACCAGCCTCTACAAAAATGCACTGAAGTACACATAAGAACAGTGACACTATGAAGCAACCACATGAACAAGTCTGCAAAATAACCAGCTAACATCATGACAGGATCAAATTCACACACAACAATATTAAACTTAAATGTAAATGGGCTAAATGCCCCAATTAAAAGACACAGAATGGCAAGATGGATAAAAAGTTAAGACCACTGGTATGCCATCTTCAGGAGACTCATCTTGCATGCAAAGACATACAAAGGCTCAAAATAAAGAGATGGAGGAAAATTTATCAAGCAAAAGGAAAACAAAAAAAAAGCAGGGATCACAATCCTACTTTCAGACAAAACAGACTTTAAACTACCACATATCAAAAAAGACAAAGAAGGGCATTACATAATGATAAATGGTTCAATTCAATAAGCAGAGCTAAATAACCTAAATACATATGCACCCAACACAGGAGCACCCAGATTCATAAAGCAAGTTCCTAGAGACTTACAAAGAGACTTAGACTCCTGCACAATAATAGTGGGAGACTTTAATGCCCCACTGACAATATTAGATCATCAAGACAGAAAATTAACAAAGATATTCAGGACCTGAACTAAGCCTGGATCAAGCAAACCTGATAGATATCTACAGAACTCTCCAACCAAAACCAACAGGATATACATTCTTCTGATTGCCACATGACACTTACTCTAAAATAGATCACATAATCAGAAGTAAAACACACCTCGGCAAATGCAAAAGAACTAAAATCAAGACAGTCTCTCAGACCACAGCACAATCAAATTCAACGTTAAGAAACTCCCTCCAACCCTCACAACACATGGAAACTGAACAACCTGTTCCTGAATTGACTACTGGGTGAATAATGAAATTGAGGCAGAAATCAAGAAGTTCTTTGAAAATAATGAGAACAAAAAGACTATGTAACAGAATAGCTGGGATGCTGCTAAGGCAGTGTTAAGACACAAGTTTGTAACACTAAATGCCCACATCAAAAAGCCAGAAAGATCTCAAATGAGCAGCCTAACATCGCAACTAAAAGAACTAGAGAACCAAGAGCAAAGAAACCTCAAAGATAGCAGAAAGCAAGAAATAACCAGGATCAGAGCAGAATTGAAAAAAATTGAAATAAAAAAAAAAAAAGCAGCCCTTCAAAAAAAAAAAAATCAATGTATCTGGAAGCTGGTTTTTTGAAAAAATTAATAAAATAGACTGCTAGCTAGACTCATAAAAAAAGAGAGAAGAATCAAATAAACACCATCAGAAATGATAAGGGGGATATCACTACTGATCGCACAGAAATACAAACCACCACTATAGAATACTATGAACATCTCTACGCCCATAAACTAGAAAATCTAGAAGAAATGAATAAATTACTGGATGCATATGCCCGCCCAAGACTGAACCAGGAACAAACTGAATCCCTAAATAGAACACTAACAAGTTCTGAAATTGAGGCAGTAATAAATAGCCTACCATGCAAAAAAAAGGCCCGGTACCAGAAGGATATACGGCTGAATTCTACCAGAGGCACAAAAAAGAGCTGGTACCATTTCTACTAAAACTATTTCAAACCAATGAAAAGGAGGGACTTCTACCTAATTCATTCTATGAGGCAATACTTTGATACTAAAATCTGGCAGAGACACAACAAAAAAAGAAAACTTGAGGCCAATATACCTGATGAACATCAATGCAAAAATCCTCAACAAAATACTGGCAAACTGAATCCAGCAGATCATCCAAAGCTTATCCACCATGATCAAGTCAGTTTCATCCTTGGGATGCAAGGCTGGTTAAACATATGCAAATCAATAAATGTAATTAGGCACGTAAACATAACTAAAGACAAAAACAACATGACTATCTCAATAGATGCAGAAAAGGCCTTCAATAAAATTCAACATCCCTTCATGTTAAAAACTCTCAATAAACTAGGTATTGAAGGAATATAACTCAAAATAATAAGAGCCACACAGGACAAACCCACAGCCAATATCATATTGAAAAGGCAAAAGCTGGAAGCATTACCTGTGAAAACTAGGACAAGAAAAGGATGCCCTCTCTCACCACTCCTATTCAACATAGTATTGGAAGTTCTGGCCAGGGCAGTCAGGCAAGAGAAAGTATTCAAATAGGAAGAGAGGAAGTCAAATTATCTTTGCTTGCGGATGACATGATCCTATATCTAGAAAATCCCATCATCTCAACCCAAAAGCTTCTTAAGCTTACAGGCGACATCAGCAAAGTCCCAGGATAAAGTCAATAGTGCAAAAATCACTAGCATTGCTATACACCAACAACAGGCCAGCAAAGAGCCAAATCATGAATGAACTCTCATTCACAACTGCTATGAAGAGAATAAAATACCCAGAAATACCGCTAACCAGACAGGTGTAGGATCTCTTCAAGGAGAACTACAAACCACTGCTTAAGGAAATCAGAGAGGACACAAATGAAACAATATGCCATGTTCATGGATAGGAAGAATCAATATTGTGAAAATGGCCACACTGCCCAAAGTAATTTATAGATTCAGTTCTATTCCCATAAAACTATCATTGACATTCTTCACAGAATTAGAAGAAACTATTTTAAAATTCCTGTGACAAAAAAAAGATCCCAAATAGCCAAGGCAATCCTAAGGAAAAAGAACAAAGCTGTAGGCATCACTACCCAACTTCAAACTATACTACAAGGCTCAAGTAACCAAAACAGCACTGTACTGGTACAAACACAGGCAAACAGACTGATGGAACAGAACAGAAACCTCAAAAATAAGACTGAACATCCACAGCCATCTGATATTTGACAAACCTGACAAAAACAAGCAATGGGGAGAGGATTCCCTATTTAGTAAATGGTGCTGGGAGAACTGGCTAGCCATATACAGAAAATTGAAACTGGACCCTCACATCTTATACAAAAATTAACTCAAGATGGATTCAAGACTTAATTGCAAAACCCAACACTATAAAAACCCTAGAAGAAAACCTAGGCAATATCATTCAGGACATAGGCACAGGCAAAGATTTCATGACAAAAATGCCAAAAGCAATTGCAACAAAAGCAAAACCTGACAAATGGGATCTAATTAAACTAAAGAGCTTCAGCACAGCAAAAGAAACTATCATCAGAGTGAACAGACAACCTATAGAATGGGAGACAGAATCTACAAGGAAGTTAAACAAATTTACAAGAAAAAACCAAACAACAACACTAAAAAGTGGGCAAATTACATGAACAGACATTTCCCAAAAGGAGACATACATGGAGCCAGCAACACAAACTGGGACCTGTCAGGGGGATGGTGGGAGAGAGAGGATCAAGATGAATACCTGCTTGCTTGCTTTCTTTATGGCAAGATGGCAGAATAGGAACAGCTTCGGTCTGCAGCTCCTAGTGACATCAATGCAAAAGGCAGGAGATTTCAACATTTCCAACTGAGGTACACAGCTCATCTCATTGGTTAAACAGTGGGTGCATCCCACAGAGGGTGAGCTGAAGCAGGGTAGGGTGTCGCCTCACTTGGGAAGAGCAAGAGGTCAGGGAATTCCCTCTCCTAGCCAAGGGTAGCCATGAGAGACTGTGCCTTGAGGAACAGTGCACTCCAGCCCAGTTACTATACTTTTCCCATGGTCCTCGCAATCCACATACCAGAAGATTCCCTCGGGTACCTATGCCACCAGGGACCTGTGTTTCAAGCACAAAACTAGGTGGCCGTTTGAGCAGACACCGAGCTAGCTGAAGGATATTTTTTTCATACTCCAGTGGCGCCTGGAATGCCAGCAAGACAGAACCGTTCACTACCCTGGAAAGGGGGCGAAAGCCAGAGAACCAAGGGTCCAGCTCAGTGGATCTTACCCCATGGAGCCAAGGAAGCTAAGATCCACTGTCTTGAAATTCTTGTTGCCAGCACACCAGTCTGAAGTTGACCTGGGACACTTGAGCTTGGTGTGAGGAGGGGCATCTACCATCACCGAGGCTTGAGTATGCGGTTTTCCCCTCACAGTGTAAACAAAGTCATCAGGAAGTTCGAACTGGGTGAAGCCCACTGCAGTTCACCAAAGCCACTGTAGCCAGACTGCCTCTCAGGATTCCTGCACTCTGGGCAGGGCATCTCTAGAAGAAAGGCAGCAGCCCCAGTCAGGGGCTTATAGATCTAACTCCAATCTCTCTGGGACTGAGCACCTGGGGGAAGGGGCAGCTGTGGGTACTGTATCAGCAGACTTAAATGTTCCAGCCTGTCAGTTCTGAAGAGAGCAGCGAATCTCCCAGCATATTGCTCAAGCTCTGCCAAGGGAGGGACTGCCTCCTCAGGTGGGTCCCTGACGCCGTGCCTCCTGACTGGGAGACACTTCCCAACAGGGAGCAACAGATACCGCATACAGGAGAGTTCCAGCTGGCATATGGTGGGTGCCCCTCTGGGACAAAGTTTCCAGAGGAAGGAACAGGCAGCAATCTTTGCTGTTCTGCAGCCTCCGCTGGTGATACCCAGGCAAACAGGGACAGGGTCTGGAGTGGACCTCCTGCAAACTCCAGCAGACATGCAGCAGAGGGGCCTGACCATTAGAAGGAAAACTAACAAACAGAAAGGAATAGCACCAACATTAACAAAAAGGAGGTCACACAGAAACCCCATCCAAAGGTCACCAACATCAAACACCAAAGGTAGATAAATCCACAAAGATGAGGAAAACCAGAGCAAAAGGCTGAAAATTCCAAAAATCAGAATGTCTATTCTCCTTCAAAGGATCCCAACTCCTCGCCACCAAGGGAACAAAACTGGATGGAGAATGAGTTTGACAAATTGACAGAAGTGGGTTTCAGAAGGTGGGTAATAACAAACTCCTCCAAGCTAAAGGAGCATGTTCTAACCTAATGCAAGGAAGCTAAGAACCTTGAAAAAAGGTTAGAAGAATTGCTAACCAGAATGACCAGTTTAAAGAAGAACATAAATGACCTCATGGAACTGAAAAACACAGCAAAAGAACTTCGTGAAGCATACACATGTATCAATAGCCGAACTGATCAAGCGGAAGAAAGGATATCAGAGATTGAAGCTCAACTTAATGAAATAAAGTGAGAAGACAAGATAAGAGAAAAAAGAATGAAAAGAAAAGAACAAAGCCTCCAAGAAATATGCGACTATGTGAAAAGACCAAACCTTCATTTGATTGGTGTATCTGAAAGTGATGGGGAGAATGGAATCAAGTTGGACAACACTCTTCAGGATATTATCCAGGAGAACTTTACCCCAACCTAGCAAGACAGGCCAACATTCAAATTCAGAAAATACAGAAACCATCACATACCACAAAGATACTCCTCAAGAAGAGTAACCCCAAGACACATAATTATCAGATTTACCAAAGTTGAAATGAAGGTAAAAAAGTTAAGAGCAGTCAGAGAGAAAGATCGGGTTACCCACAAAGGGAAGCCTATCAGACTAACAGCAGATCTCTCTGCAGAAACCATACAAGCCAGAAGAGAGTTGCAGAGGTCGGGGGGAATATTCAACATTCTTAAAGAAAAGAATTTGCAACCCAGATTTTCACATCCAGCCAAACTATGCTTCATAAGTGAAAGAGAAATAAAATCTTTTACAGACAAGCAACTGCTGAGAGATTTTGTCACCACCAGGCCTGCCTTACAAGAGCTCCTGAAGGAAGCACTAAATATGGAAAGGAAAACTGGTACCAATCACTGCAAGAACATACCAAACTGTAAAGACCATCGACAATATGAAGAAACTGCATCAAGTAATGGGCAAAATAACCAGCTAGCATCATAATGACAGGATCAAATTCACACATAACAACATTCACCTTAAATGTAAATGGGCTAAATGCCCCAATTAAAAGATAGACTGGCAAACTGGACAAAGAGTTAAGACCCATCAGTGTGCTGTATTTAGGAGATCCATCTCAGGTGCAAAGACACAATAGGCTCAAAATAAAGGGATGGAGGAATATTTACTAAGCAAATGGAAAGCAAAAAAAAAAGCAGGGGTTGCAATCCTAGTCTCTGATAAAATAGACTTTAAACCAACAAAGATCAAAAGAGACAAAGAAGGCCATTACATAATCGTAAAGAGATCAATGCAACAAGAAGAGCTAACTATCCTAAATATATATGCACCCAATACAGAAGCACCCAGATTCATAAAGCAAGTTCTTAGAGACCTACAAAGAG
>NW_016828893.1:127068-146781 GCF_001698545.2 Rhinopithecus bieti | reverse complement strand
AGCAGTCAGAGAGAAAGATCGGGTTACCCACAAAGGGAAGCCTATCAGACTAACAGCAGATCTCTCTGCAGAAACCATACAAGCCAGAAGAGAGTTGCAGAGGTCGGGGGGAATATTCAACATTCTTAAAGAAAAGAATTTGCAACCCAGATTTTCACATCCAGCCAAACTATGCTTCATAAGTGAAAGAGAAATAAAATCTTTTACAGACAAGCAACTGCTGAGAGATTTTGTCACCACCAGGCCTGCCTTACAAGAGCTCCTGAAGGAAGCACTAAATATGGAAAGGAAAAACTGGTACCAATCACTGCAAGAACATACCAAACTGTAAAGACCATCGACAATATGAAGAAACTGCATCAAGTAATGGGCAAAATAACCAGCTAGCATCATAATGACAGGATCAAATTCACACATAACAACATTCACCTTAAATGTAAATGGGCTAAATGCCCCAATTAAAAGATAGACTGGCAAACTGGACAAAGAGTTAAGACCCATCAGTGTGCTGTATTTAGGAGATCCATCTCAGGTGCAAAGACACAATAGGCTCAAAATAAAGGGATGGAGGAATATTTACTAAGCAAATGGAAAGCAAAAAAAAAAGCAGGGGTTGCAATCCTAGTCTCTGATAAAATAGACTTTAAACCAACAAAGATCAAAAGAGACAAAGAAGGCCATTACATAATCGTAAAGAGATCAATGCAACAAGAAGAGCTAACTATCCTAAATATATATGCACCCAATACAGAAGCACCCAGATTCATAAAGCAAGTTCTTAGAGACCTACAAAGAGACTTAGAATCCCACACAATAATAGTGGGAGACTTTAACATCCCACTGTCCATAACAGACAGATCAATGAGACAGAAAATTAACAAGGATATTCAGGACTGGAACTCAGCTCTGGACCAAGAGGACCTAACAGACATCTACAGAACTCTCCATCCCAAATCAACAGAATGTATGTTCCTCTCAGCACCACATCACACTTATTCTGAAATCGACCACATAATTGGAAGTAAAACACTCCACAGCAAATGCAAAAGAACAGAAATCATAACAGTCCCTCAGACCACAGTGCAATCAAATTGGAACTCAGGATTGAGAAACTCACTCACAACCACACAACTACATGGAAACTGAACAACTTGCTCCTGAATGACTACTGGGTAAGTAATGAAATCAAGGCAGAAATAAAGATGTTCTTTGAAACCAGAGAACAAAGGCACAATATACCAGAATCTCTGGGACACACTAAAAGCTGTGTGTAGAGGGAAATTTACAGCACTAAATGCCCACAAGAGAAAGCAGGAAAGATCCAAAATCGACACCCTAACATCAAAATTAAAGGAACTACAGAAGCAAGAGCAAACAAATTCAAAAGCTAGCAGAAGACAAGAAATAACTAAGATCAGAGCAGAAATGAAGGAGATAGAGACACGAAAAACCCTTCAAAAAAATCAGTGGATCCAGAAACTGGTTTTTTGAAAAGATTAACAAAACAGGTAGACCACTAGCCAGACTAATAAAGAAGAAAAGAGAGAAGAATCAAGCACACACAATAAAGAGTGATAAAGGGGGTACCACCACTGATCACAAAGAAATACAAACTACCACCAGAGAATACTATGAACACCTCTATGCAAATAAACTAGACAATCTAGAAGAAACTGATAAATTCTTGGACACATACACCCTTCCAACACTAACCAGGAAGAAGTCAAATCCCTGAATAGACCAATAACAAGTTCTGAAATGGAGGCAGTAATTAATAGCCTACCAACCAATAAAAGCCCAGGACCAGACAGATTCTCAGCCAAATTCTATCAGGGATACTAAGAGGAGCTGGTACCTTTCCTTCTAAAACCATTCCAAAAAACTGAAAAAGAGTGACTCCTCCCTAACTCATTTTATGAGGCCAGCATCATCCTGATACCAAAACCTGGCAGAGACACAACAAAAAAAGAAAATTTCAGGCCAATATACCTGATAAACTTCAATGTGAAAATCCTCAATAAAATACTGGCAAACCGAATCCAGCAGCACATCAAAAAGCTTATCAATCACGATCAAGTCGGTTTCATCCCTGGGATGCAAGCTTGGTTCAACATACACAAATCAATAAATGTAATTCATCCCATAAACAGAACCAATGATAAAAACCACATGATTATCTCAGTAGAGGCAGAAAAGGTCTCCAGTGAAATTCTACACCCCTTCATGCTAAAAACACTCAATAAACTATATTGATTGAAAGTATCTCAAAATAGTAAGTGCTATTTATGAGCCCACAGTCAATGTCATACTGAACGGGCAAAAGCTGAAAGCATTCCTCTTGAAAACTGGCACAAGACAAGGATGCCCTCTCTCACCACTCCTACTCAACATAGTATTGGAAGTTCTGGCCAGGGCAATCAAGCAAGAGAAACAAATAAAGGATATTCTGATAGAAAGAGAGGAAGTCAAATTGTCTCTGTTTGCAGATTACATGACGGTGTATTTAGAAAACCCCATTGTGTCAGCCCAAAATCTCCTTAACCTGATAAGCAACTTCAGCAAACTCTCAGGATACATAATTAATGTGCAAAAATCACAAGTATTCCTATACACCAATAATAGACAAACAGAGAGACAAATCATGAGTGAACTCCCATTCAGAATTGCTACAAAGAGAATAGAATATCTAGGAATACAACTTACAAGGGATGTGAAGGACCTCTTCAAGAAGAACTACAACCCACTGCTCAAGGAAATCAGACAGGACACAAACAAATGGAAAAACATTCCATGCTCATGGATAGGAAGAATCAACATCATGAAAATGGCCATACTGCCCTAAGTAATTTATAGATTCAATGCTATCCCCATCAAGCTACCACTGACTGTCTTCACAGTTTAGAAAAAAAGTACTTTAAATTTAATATGGAACCAAAAAAGAGCCCGTATAGCAAGCTGGAGGCATCACATTACCTGACTTCAAACTATACTACAAGTCTACATTAACCAAAACAGCAAAGTACTAGTACAAAAACAGATATATAGACCAATGGAACAGAACAGAGGCCTCAGAATTAACACCACATGTCTACAATCATCCAATCTTTGACAAACCTGACTAAAACAAGCAATGGGGAAAGGATTCCCTACTTAATAAATAGTGTTGGGAAGACTGGCTAGCCACATGCAGAAAACTGAAGCTGGATCCCTTCCTTACAGAACCTTATACAAATATTCACTCAAGATGGATTAAAGACTTAAACCTAAGACCTAAAACCATAAAAACCCTAGAAGAAAACCTAGGCAATACCATTCAGGTCAGAGGCATGGGCAAAGACTTCATGACTAAAACACCAAAAACAGTGGCAACAAAAGCCAAAATTGACAAATGGCATCTACTTAAATTAAAAAGCTTCTGCACAGCAAAAGAAACTATCATCAGAGTGAACAGGCAACCTACAGAATGGGAGAAAATGTTTGCAATCTCTCCATCTGACAAAGGGCTAATATCCAGAATCTATAAAGACTAAACAAATTTACAAGAAAAAACAACCCCATCAAAAAGTGGGCAAACTATACAAACAGACACTTCTCAAAAGAAGACATTTATTGGCCAACAAACATATGAAAAAAAGCTCATCATCACTGATTATTAGAGAAATGCAAATAAAAACCACAATGAGATACCGTTTCATGCCAGTTAGAATGGGGATCATTAAAAAGTCAGGAAACAACAGGTGCTGGAGAAGATGTGGAGAAATAGGAACACTTTTACACTGTTTGTGGGAGTGTAAATTAGTTCAACCATTGTGGAAGACAGTGTGGCGATTCCTCAAGGATCTAGAACCAGAAATATAATTTGAACCAGCAATCCCTTGGGTATATACCCAAAGGATTATAAATCATTCTACTATAGAGACAAAGGCACACGTATGTTTATTGCAGCACTGCTCACAACAGCAAAAACTTGGAACCAACCAACCAACCCAAATGCCCATCAATGACAGACTTGATAAAGAAAATGTGGCACATACACACCATGGAGTACTATGCAGCCATAAAAAAGGAATGAGTTCATGTCCTTTGCAGGGACATGGATGAAGCTGGAAACCGTAATTCTCAGCAAACTAACATAGGAACAGAAGACCAAACACACATGTTCTCAATCAAAAGTGAGAGTTAAACAATGAGAACACATGGACACGAAGAGGGAAACATCACACACTGGGGCCTGTCGGGGGGTAGGGAGATAGGGGAGGGATAGCATTAGGAGAAATACCTAATGTAGATGATGAGTTGATGGTGCAGCAAACCACCATGGCACATGTATACCTATGTAACAAACCTGCACATTCTGCACATGTATCCCAGAACTTAAAGTATAACCAAAAAAAGTTAAAAAAATAAATCTTTGTATCCCCTTACCTCCCTGAGCATGCACATGGGCACACAGTTTATGATGGCCTGCATACTGCCATTGCAAAGCTCAGTCCTGAATAAATACAATTTCCTTAATAAAAAAAAGAAGAAGAATAGCCAATGAATGCTGGGCTTAATACCTAGGTGACGGGTTGATCTGTGCAGCAAACCACCATGGTACACGTTTACCTATGTAACAAACCTGCACATGCTGGAACCCTATACCCTGGAAGTTAAAATAAAAGTTGAAGGAAAAAAAGTTTTTCAAAGTTTAAAAAAAAAAAAAGAAAAAGAAAAAGAAACGTAACTAAGCATTTCATGTGGATGCTGAAATAAAAACTAAGATTACTTTTTTATGTGATTCATTTCTGATGTTTTTTGCTTGAAGCTTTTATCCCAACTGATAAAAAAAAAAATCATTAAAATTTCCTTTAATAGAAGAAGTGGTAGAAACTAGACCTTTAACATTACTGGAGGAATACTTTGAAAATAAATCACTTAGCAGTCAGAATAACAATTTAGAATTGTGACCAAATAGTCAAAAACAGCTGGGAGACCTAGAATTCAACAGAACATTGTTTTAACACTTAAGAGTTGTGTGACCTAACAGAAGGGAAGAATATATAAGAATAAAGCTTAATTAACCAACTATGTAAACAGAACCAATCATTATTCATAGTTCCCTTAAAAGTAATTAATATTTGCTAAACTTAAAAGATTTGCACGCTGTAAAAAAAAAATCAAAACAAAACCTGACAATTTTAATTCCCTCAACAAATGTTTTATTGTTTATGACACAATTTACATATTTTATATTGTGCATCTACTAACAAGTTTTTGTAGTTATATTCTTAATACTTCTGTCTTTTAACTTAGACTAAAATTGTTTATATACTATCTTTACAGTATTCAAATATTCTGTATATGTGTATATATTTGCCCTTGCCTGTGAATTGTATACTTTTGTATGCTTTCTTGTTGCTGTGTAGCATCATTTTGTATCAACTCAAAGAACTCCTTTTAGCTTTTTTTTATAAAGCAGGTCTAGTGGTGATGAACTCCCTCAGCTTTTGTCTATCTGGGAAAGCCTTTCTCTCTACTTCATTTCTGAAGGACAGTTTTGCTGGGTACTGGTTGACAGAGTTTTTTTGTTTCCTTCAGTATTTTAAATATATCATCCTGCTCCCTTCTGTCCTGTAAGGTTTTGGCTGAGAAATCTGCTGATAGCAGATTTATGGGGGCTCTCTTATATAAG
This sequence comes from Rhinopithecus bieti, assembly GCF_001698545.2. Taxonomy (NCBI): domain Eukaryota; kingdom Metazoa; phylum Chordata; class Mammalia; order Primates; family Cercopithecidae; genus Rhinopithecus; species Rhinopithecus bieti. The sequence goes on along the minus strand of NW_016828893.1, from coordinate 141,107 downwards.
ACAAGTCCTTTTCATCTTGCTACTTTCAAAATTCGCTTTGACGTTTGGCAATTTGACCACAATGCATCTCAGCATGGATTCCTCTTAAAGGGGTTGTTTGAACTTCAAGGATCAATGTTCCTTTCCCTCCCCAGATCTGGGAAGTTTTCAGCCACTGTTTCTTTAAATAAATTTCCTGCTCATTTCTCTTCCTGCTCTCCCTCTTCCTCTCTCTCCTGCCCTCCTTCTGATAATCCCATATTGAGCATATTGGTTTGCTTGATGGTGTCCCATTAGTTTCTTAGGATTTCTTCACTCTTTCTCCTTTTTGATTCTCTGAATGAATCATTTCAAATGACCTGTCTTCAAGTTGACTCGCTCCTCTATTTGATCAAGAATGCTGTTGAAGTTCTCTATAGAACTTTTGTATTATTTATTGTATTCTTCAGCTCCATAATTTCTGTTTGGTTCTTTGCTTTCTTATGGTTTCTATCTCTTTGTTGGTATTCTCATGATTTTCACTTTTCATTTTCCTCATTTAATTTAGTTGTCTATCTGTGTTCTCTTGTAACTCATTTAGTTAAGCAATCTTTAAGACTATTATTTTGAGTTGTCTTGTAGGCAATTCATAGAACTCCTTTTCTTTAGGGTCTGTTATTGAATATTTATTTTGTTCCTTTGATTGTGTCATGTATTCCTGATTCTTCATCTTCCTTGCACCTTTGCTTTGGGGCCTGCACATTTGAAGAAACAACCACTCCTCCCAGTCTTTATGGACTGACTTCAATAGACAAAGACCCTCACCAATCAGCCCAACCAGATTCTGGGAACCTCTCAAATCTATTTTATGAATGTACGCACTTCATTCCTCCATCCAACCTGAGAGTCTCAGGGTTGTGTGCCTTCTCCAAATCTCACAAAGAAATGATGGCCACAGTAAGAGGCCCATCTCTTTTCCCTAGGGCAGTACTCTAAAATTCCAGGATGCATGCTTCATTCTTCTCATTCCCTTCTGAAGCAGAAGACTCACAGATATGCATCTTCTCCCAACCCTGCAGAGCTCTACTGGCCACAGTTGCCTGCCCTCCACTTTTCTCTAGAGTGAGGCACTGAAATGATGGGATACTGCTCCCACTCCTCTCCCTCCCTCCTACAGAAATCTGAGGGTTGTACATTTTTTCCAATCTTGCAGAGGTAAGCAAGCTGCAGTGAGCCTCTCATTCCTTTTCTTTGTTCTTAGCTTTCCCCACAAGTTTAAATTATGCTGGCTACTCCAGCACTCTGGGTGAGATGGGATAGAAAGAGGTCATTCAAGCAGCACCCACAAATGCTAGAGATGTTTGTTGTACAGTCCACTTGTTCTTTGCCCCACTGGAGGAGTCACAGTCTGGGACAAATTCTCTCTTAACCAGCTGGAAGAAGGGACTGACAAAGCTAAGAGTGAAATTGCTCTTCTTAGCCATTTCAATGTGTCTACTCTCTGTTTTGTGCTCCTCTGGAGTACTGCAACTTCTTCACTGGATCTGGACCTCTTACAAAGGTATTTTTCTTGGTATACCATTGTTAAATCTGTGTTTCTGTAGGGGAATGAGAGCTGAAACTTCTTATTCTGCCAAATTGCTGATGTCATGAAAGACTACTACTTTCTGGTTGGGTTCTATTCCACTACAACATAGTAAAATGAAAAATTCTCTGGAGAAAAAGGCCAAAGTAAACATTAATCTCTCCTTGTGCACATCCCTTCCATCAAAGATCACAGCCCCTCAAGATTGGTCTTGCCCAACCAATTGTTCTCCAGTGCCTGTAGACAACTGTTTTTTAATATTTTCTCCAGATTTTAGAATTTTTATTCTGGACCATCAATTTATTGGACATTTGGATATGGAAGTAAATTCCAAATAGCTTTCTAAAATTTACATCCCACTTCCAGCAAATATGGCTTCTCTGTGCATAATTTTATGTACAAGCCACAACACTTCTACTTTCCTGAAGCAAACTGAATCCAGGTAGGGATTCTTCTGCTAGCAAAGTGTTCCCCAATGTCCTTTGTAACTATTATAAATGGGACATATGACTCATGAACTTATGGTAAGTTCCTTATCATCAGAAAGTGTATGATTTTGCTGGTATTTTCTAAGGCACTCTATTTCAGAATCCCTAGATACTATCTATATCTCTTTTTCTCACCTTGGTCCCTCACAGCTTCTGCCCACTTTCAGCTCTGATCAGCCTCATTACTGATAAATCAAGGATATTATTTCTGAATTTTGTGATAAGCCATTCACATTCAGAAAATGTTTTAAAGCACTTTCCAAAATATATGCTTTGCTAATCCCAGGTCAAAATACTCTCTTTTCCTTTTCCCACACTTCTATCCAGGCTCAATACTTTTGATAGTCTTTACTTATAAACTTGAGATGGCAGATTATTTGCTGCAAAGGTTCATAAACATGAGACGTATAAGTTGTTTTTCTTTTTTATGTCCTTATGGCTTTACATGTTTTGTAAAAGGAGAACGAGAAGAATAAGAGGTATGCTAGTTGTGGATTCACATCAGAATCTTCTAAGTTATATTCTTACTATTTCCCCAAATTTTATATTGGAAGGCATACAAGACAATTAATAATAACTATCATCTCCAAATCTATTCTTCTAAGTACTAATCTCGAAGCTAAAATTCGCAAGCTGTGTTTTGCAGTCTCCATTGCCAGCTGGGAGCATTAGAAAGATACTGGGGAAAAGAAGGTAAAGAAGTGTGTTTCCTGCTGTCCCTGTAAACAATTTCTTTCAGTGAAAATTGGTTCCAGCCTCCAGTTGCTTTTGGCATTCCCCAAAACAGCCTCATTACCACCTTCTTTATACATACCAACAGTAGCTATTTGATATTTCCTCCTCAAATTTCTGAGCTCCAGTGTCTCTAGATCTAATTTCTGAGTTCCTGGGTTTTGGTATCCCCAATCCATTATCTTTTGTATCCCCACCATTAATGTGTAGGCCGCTTTATGCAGTTATAATCTATGGGTTACATCAGGATTTCCTCTTTTGTTCTTTCACTCTTCAAACGTGTGTAAATAATTTTCCACATTAAATTCCACCTCATAAAGTGACTCATGTTTCTATTTTCCTGAATGAACCCTAACTGACCAGAAGATCACTCTGATGCTTACTCACCCTCCAGTCAAGAACAGTATTTCTACTTTAGGAAGCTACCTTGGTTACAAATTATACAGTACCTACATTTTATGTTTTAAAATAATAAATTTTGAAAAATAAAATCAAAACTATAATACTATTTTAAAACAGAACATGACAAAGAATTGTTTGAAAACTCATTCATATTCCCAACATGCAAAACAAGTGGTAACACTTTGATATATTTATTTCTTGTCTCTTTTTAGGGAGATTGCTTTGCTTTTAAAATTTGTGATAAACCATTTTGTATATTGTCTTCTTATGGTTAAGGTATATATACCTTTAAACTTTTCAATTTCAACTTGCAAATAAAAAATTTTAAAGTCTCTTTCACTTTGTAAAACAAAATGACATATTTTATTTAACTCCTACCCTATGAATGACTATGCTGAAAATAGTACATAATTTTTTAAAACATACTGCATGCCTAATTTATTTTGTAAAATTCACAGCTAACGTCACTTCTTCCGTATACAAGAAAACAGATTAAAGTTGTCTGTATTTTAAGAAAACATTATTCCCTTAGAATTACATGATAAAGCATGTATATTTTTGCCAGGAAAACATGTCAATTGTATATTTTATACTATGAACCAAAAGAAAACAATCCTCCTCTACAGCCTATAAAATTGTAAATAAATTTAGTAAGGCCAACTACTCACCCCCTATTACTGACAATTGCCTTTTTCAAGTGAATGTAATTTGCAGGAAAGATCCCCTGTAAAAGAGAAAATATTTCCTGTTAGAAAAAATAAACTGTGATTAACATTCATATATACGAAAATAGCAATCAGATCTCAGCACAGAAACATAGTAGATCTCCTGCTACAGCAACCACTTTGCACATTAAGTATGCAGAGCTGTACAAAGTATATTAGGTAGGAATTTCATGGCCATATGCTATCAAAATCTATCCTCAGGAGACAACCATGATCTTTAGCACTGCAAAAATAAAACTTTAAATTTTAATTTTAAAAGAGTTATAGATTAGAGATGGTCCATCAATTCACTCTCCAGATATAGTATTATGTACAAAACTTGTCACATATCTCCAAAACTAATATCATCATCTAACCAACAACTTACAGATTATCTAGCTCTGAGCTGGAAAAACAATTCTCAGACTCTAGCTAACATTAACGTTCACAGGAGTGAATCAACTCAAGAACTTCTAAAATATGTCTTCTTTTACTCTTTCCAAAACTGTTTCTACTTTGTTATTTACCATAATTTGATTCTCATTCCTAAAGAATAAGTAGCGTATTAAAAAAAAAAAAAAAGTCAGTTTTCCAATCAATGTTTCACCCCATCTCCTGATGTATAAAATGCTCTTCAAATAAAACATGAATGGCTTACAGGTTTGGTGGCTCATGCTTGTAATCCCAGTGCTTTAGGAGGCTAAGGTGGGAGGACTGCTAAAGGTCAGGAGTCCATGGCTAGTCTGGGCAACATAGCGAGACCCTGTCTCTACAAACAATTAAAAAGTTAGCCAGGTGTGATGGTGCACACCTGTACTCCTAGCTACTTGGGAGGCTGAGGTGCACACCTGTAGTCCTAGCTACTTGGGAGGATGACTTGAGCCCAGAAGTTGGGGCTATAGTGAGCTATCATAGCACCACTGTACTCCAGCCTATGTGACAGAGCAAGAACCTGTCTTAAACACACACACCCGCACACACACACACACACACACACACACACACAGCCTAAATATTTTTTATACTCTGTGGCCCACACTACCACCAATAATCATCCCAATGAAGGCTATACGCAATTAGACTACAGTAATAAATTCTGTGTTGGCTCATAATAAAAGAGCATATGCTAACGTAAAATCCTAATATGGGAGAATAGTGGGACTTAAAAAAGGATTTAAAATGCAACCACATGTAACCATAGCTAAATGATGACTATTGTTTATCTGTTTTTAAAAAAAGGAACTGATAGTAAAAAGCTTTAAAATATACATGCTCAGCATACACTTCTGAGAAGATGAAAGAAACATACTTTTCAGTACTCCTCCAAAAAAACACCTAGTGCATACCTAAAAACTCTGGAATATATATACATACATAACCAAAATAAAAATATTCTGAAAGGTAGAGAGAAGAAGGCAGACCAACTAGGGATTGTGGGAGACACAGAAAAACATAGTGGTGAATTCCCTAGTTTATCTTTTTGCATATATATCAGGCTATTTGAAAGTGAAGAAGCTGGAAACCTGGAAGCACTAACAGGCACAGACAGAAAGAAACTCCAACAAAAACTTGCTCTCTCTAGCCAAAGAACCAGGAAAAGGTCATCCTATTAAGACAGAAAACTTTTAAACAATAACCACTATACTGCTGTCAAACAGCACTCCCTTCTGCCCCAACCCCAAAAAACTGTGCCCTAATCCCCACCCACACAAGCAAGGTCAATTGGAGATACTACACTTTCACCATCATCAGGCAGTAACTAAGCACTCAGACCCATACTGGAGTAACATAAGAGGTGGCTGGCTGTTTAAGGACCCCAAAACCTTCTCCAGTAGCTAGTAACAAGCTCCCACCACACAGTGGCAGTGCAGATTGCCTGGATTATCTGGACTTACACCCCTAACCAGCATTAATAGGACTCCCTCCATCAGCCTTCTCTGGTGGTATCAGAACTGCCCCACGGGACAGTTAGACTGAAAAAGTACATGAATAATGGTATACTAGTGAGGATGTGACTCAACCTCATTCATTGCTGGTAGGAATACAAAATGGTATAGTCACTTTAAAAGACACTCTGGCAGTTTCATACAAAACTAAACATAGCCTTACCGTATGATCCAGTAATTACGCTCCTAAGTATTTACCCAAATGAGTTGAAAACTTGATGCCCATACAAAAAAACTGCATACAAAAGCTTATAGCATTTTTCTTCATAAATGCCAAGACTTGGAAGCAACTACGATGTCCTTCAACAGGTGAATGGATAAGCAAACTGTAGCACATCCATACAATGAAATATGATTCAGCAATAAAAAGAAATGAGCTATAAAGCCACAAAAACATAGGGAAAACATTAACTGCATATTGCTAAGTGAAAGAAATCAATCTGAAAGGCTACATACTATATGACTCCACCTATATGATATTCTAGAAAAAGCAAAATCATAGAGACAGTAAAAAAACACAGTTATTTCCAAGGTTCCTAGAGGAAGTGGGAAAGGATGAACAGGTGGCACACAAGGGCATTGTTAGGGCAGTGAAACTATTCTGCATGGTACTGTAACGATAGCTACATGACATTGTGCATTTGGTAAAACGCTTAGGACTGTACAACACAAAGAGTAAACCCTAATGTAAATAATGAATAATATTAATAGTGTATCAATACTGGTTCATCCATTATAACAAATGTTCCACACTAATGCAGGATGTTAATAATAGGAAAACTGAGGTGGGGGGTGGGGAGGAAAAGCCTGTACTTTATGCACAATATTTCTGGAAACCTAAAACTCTTTAAAAAATAAAGTCTAATTTGAAATGTAAAATTTTTAAAATGACACAAAACTTCCAAATTTGGAAAAAGACATAAAGGTACACATTCAAGAAGTTGAATGAATCCCAAGCAGGAAGAAAACCAAGGAAATACACAACAAGTTACAACATAGTCATTTTGGAATACCATGGGCAAAGAAAAAATTGACAAGAGAGAAACAACACTTTACCTACAGTGAAAAAAAATTATATGAATTATCAGCAAATTTTTCATCAAAACCATAAAAGATAGCAGCACCAGTCACAATAGCCAAAAGCTGTTTACAACCCAAATGTCCATCAACTGATAAATAAATGAGCTGTTCATATTATTGAATGGTATATATCCAGCCGGGCACAGTGGCTCACGCCTATAATCTCAGCACTTTGGGAGGCCAATGCGGGCAGATCACCTGAGGTCAGGAGTTCGAGACCAGCTTTGCCAGCATGGCGAAATCCTGTCTTTACTAAAAATACAAAAATTAGCTGGGCATGGTGGCGGGTGCCTGTAATCCTAGCTACTCAGGAGGCTGAGACAGGAGAATCGCTTGAACTTAGGAGGTGGAGGTTGCAGTAAGGTGAGATGGCGCCACTGCACTCCAGCCTGGAAGACAGAGCGAGACTCCATCTCAAAAATAAAAAAAAGAAGAATGGTGTATACTTGCAGTGAAACATTATTCAGTCATAAAAAGGAATGTACATGAATGAACTCAGAAAACAATATGCTGAATGAAAGAAGACAGATGCAAAAGACACCTATTACATAATTTCATGTACATGAAATATTCAGAATAGGCAAATACACAGAGATAGAAAGAAGTCAAATGGTTGTCAGGAGCAGGAGGATGAAAAAACGTGACCACTTAATGGGCTTGGAAGTTTCTGTTTGTGGAAATGAAAATGTTTTGGAGCATAATAATGGTGATGTTTGTAAAACATTATGAATGTACTAAATGTCACTCATGGTAAATGTTACATGTATTTTACATTCTAGATTTTTGAAAAATAAGTATAAAATATTTAAAATACAAATTCCTATAATTTTCATTGAAAATATAGAAGACAGAAGGAAGTGGCACATTTGTCAAATGCTGAAAGGAAAGTATTGTCAATCTAGAATCTTATACCTACCAAAAATACATTTCAGGAATGGAAGAGAAATCAAAACATTTTCAGATGAAGGAAAATGAAAATAATTTGTCACTAACAGAAATACCCTAAAAATAAAGGTGAAAGAAAATTCTCTAAGCAGAAAGAAAATGATGAAACAAAAAACCATGGAACTACACTAAGAAGAAAAAAATGTAAGCAAATCCATGGGTAAATATAATAGATTTTATTTTCTCTTGAATTTTCTTAATTAGATTTGATGGTTGAAGCAAAAACTATAATACTAACTTATATGATTCTTAGTTTATGTAGAAAAATAACTGATACAATTATATTATCAAAGAGGTAAAGTGATATAAAAGAAGATAACGTTTCTATAATTTACTCCATTGGAAAAAATGACAACAACAGCTGACTATAAGTTCTGCATATATGATATAAGCCTAGGGGTAACTACTAAAAGAGCTCTACAAAGGGATACATTCAAAAACACTATATATCTAGACATGTGTACATGTGAAAATGGAATTCTTTTCAAAATTTCAATTAAACCACAAGAAGGCAGGACAAAGAAAAGAGAAAAATAAAAAAATTATTTTATAGAGAAAACAGGAACAGAACATAACAAAATAAAATGGCAGACTTAAATCCTAATATATCAATAATTACATTAAATGTAAATTATATAAATGCACTAAAAGACAGAGACAGGCAGAGTATACAGGTAGATATGATCAACCTATATGCAGTCCACAAAATAACTCATTCTAAATACAGTGATACAAGCTAGCTGAGTGTAAAAGGACAGCAGGATATGTTATACAAAAATTAATCAAAAGAAAGCAGTAGTTAATATCAGATAAAGTGGACTCCAAAGCAAAAAAAAAAAATTACAAAACACAAAAAGATACATTATTTAATGACACAGGATTAACCACCAAGACATAGCAATTATCAATGTGTATGCACTAAACAAAAGCTACAAAATATATGAAGTAACACTGACAGGAATAAAAATAGGTAAACCCACAATTACAGAGAGGTATAGAACTAGACAGAAAATCAGCAATGATAAAGAAAAACTCAACAACACTATCAACCAACAGGATCTAGCAACAGTCATTGAATAGCCACCTAACAAAAGCAAAATATACTTTCACTTCAAGTGTGTACACCAAGGACATACACCAAGAGGACATACACCAAGAAAGATCATATCCTGGGGGAAAAAAAACATAAGATTAAAAGAAATGAAATCGTACATGGAATATTTTCTCCAACCACAATGCATTGAAACTAAAAATCGGTAACAAAAAAAATTTTCTAAACGTTTAGAAACAAAACAATATACTCTAAGTAATCCATGCAAAAAGGAATTCTCAAGGCAAATAAAAAATTACACCAAACTGAATGAAAATGACAATACAATATAACAGAATTTATGGAACACAGGTAAAGCAGTGCTGAAAGGAAATTTTATGACAGCTAAATACACATATTATTAAAGAAGAAAAGTTTCAAATCAATAATCTAAGCTCCCACCTCAAGAAACTAGAAAAAATAGAGAAATATAAAACTGAAGCAAGCAGAAAGAAGGAATACAATGTAGAAATCAATAAAATTGAAAACAGAAAAGAAACAGAGAAAATCGATGAAATGTAAAGCTGGTACTGGACAATATATATAAAATCAATTGATTTCCAGTCAGGCAAAGAAGAAAACAGAGAAGATGCAAATTATCAGTATCAGGAAAGAAACAGGGTATCATTACAGATCCCACAGATATCAAAATGTTTATTTTAAAAATACTATAAAAATCTCCACACACATCAATGTGACAACTTACAGGAAATGGACCAATTCCTTGAAAAACACCAACTACCACAACTCACTCAATCTAAAATAGATAATTTGAACGTCCTATATACTATTAAGAAATTTTAATTTATATTTTGAAAACTGCTAAAAACTCTGCAGCCCCAGATGGCTTCACTGCTAAATTCTATCAAATGACTGCAGAAGAATTAGCTCTAATTCTACCAAATCTCTACCATAGAATAACAGAAGAGGGCCAGGCACAGTGGCTCACACCTGTAATCCCAGAACTTTCAGAGGCAGAGGCAGGAAGATGGCTTGAGCCCAGGAGTTTGAGACCAGCCTGGGCATTTTGTAGAAACCCCATCTCTATTAAAAAGTTTAAAAATTATTCAGGTGTAGTGGCATGTGCCTGTAATCCCAGTTACTTGGGAGGCTAAGGTGGATCACTTAAGACCAGGAGTTCAAGGCTGCAGTGACCTATGATCACACCACTGCATGCCAGCCTGGGTGACAGAGTGAGACTCTGTCTCTAAGAAAATTTTAAAAAGAATAAAAGAAAACAATATTCTTCAATACATTTTTAAAAGCTGGTACTACCCTGATACCCAAATTGAACAAAGACAATATAAAAAAATCACAGACTAATATTCCTCATGAATATACGTATAAATATACCTAATCAACTATTATTACATATAATTCAGTAATATGTAAGAGTTAGGCATTGTGAGGGTTATTCTAAGGATGCAATTCATCTTCAATATTCAGAAAAATCAATGTAATCTACCACATTAATAGCTTAAAGAAAACAATCATATAATCATATCAATTAATGCAGAAAATAAATATGACAAAATTCAACACATATTCATGATAAAAATAAAATTCTTGGAAACACCAAAATAGAAAATTTCCTCAACCTGATAGAAAGCACCTACAAAAAAAGCTACAGCTGGCTGGGAGCAGTGGCTCATGCCTGTAATCCCAGCACTCTGGGAGGTCAAGGTGGGCGGATCACTTGAGGCCAGGAGTTCAAGACCTGTCTGGCCAACATGGTGAAACCCCATCTCTACTAAAAATACAAAAATTCACCAGGCATACTGTAGTCCCAGCTATTCGGGAGGCTGATGTGGAAGGGCTGCTTGAACTCAGGAGGCAGAGGCTGCAGTATGCTGACATCATGGCACTGCACTCCAGCCTCAGAGACAGAGCAAGACTCCGTCTCAAAAAAAAATAAAATAAAATAAATAAATAAATAAATAAAAACCTATAGTTAACATTATTTAGTGGTGAAAGAATGTATATATTTTCCTCCCAAGATCAGAAACAAGGCAAGGTCCACTTTCAACACTCACATCAATATACTGCTGGGAACTCTATCCAGTGCCATAAGGTAAAAATGTAGAAAGTAAATAAAAAGCATACAAGATTAGAAACAAAAAAATTAAAATGCCGCCTAGAACAAGAGAATTCTGAAAGGTTGCAGATACAAATAAACATACACAAATCAATTATATTGCTATATGCTAGCAATAAATTCTGAAACTAAAAACACAGCACCATTTACACTCAAGAAGAGTGATTTAGTTAGGTATAAATCTAACAAAACAGACACACAACTTGTATGTAGAAAACTAAAAAACACAGATAAAGATATCAAATATCATACTATGCTTATGAAAGACTCAATAAAAGGATGCAAATTCTCCCAAATTGGTAAATATGTTTAATATGATTCCCATAAAAATGACTTATATGGAAAGGCAGAGAGACTAGAAGAGCTAAAATAATTTTGAAAAGAATAAAGTAAAATAACAGTCTACTTGATTTTGAGACTTATTATATAACTAATCAAGACTGTGCAGTATTGGCAAAGGAATTTACATATAGATCAATGAACCAGAGAACCTATAAACAGACCCATACAAACATATGCCACTAATCTTCTATAAAGACGCAATAGCAATTTAATGGGAGAAAATAACCCTTTCAACAAATGATACCAGAGCAAAGGGACACCCATAAACAAAACTATAACCCTCAACCTAAGTTTAAAACATTCTATAAAAATTAACTTAAGATGGATCACATCTTAATTGTAAAACTATAAAACTTTTAGAAATATAACACAGAATAAAAATTTCAACTTCTAGGATTAGCCAAAATCCACAGACTTGACACCAAATGGACAATCCATGAAAGGAAAAATTAACAGATAGGAATTCATCAAAATTAAAAACTATTTCTCTGTTCAAAAAAAGAAAACTGTCAAGAGCATAAAAGGACAGGTTACAGACTGGAACAAAACATTTTCAAACCACACATCTGACACAGACTAGTATCTAGAATATGTAAAGAACTCTTGCCCCTTTCTATTGCAGTCAAACTGAGCCAGCATCTGGGCCCATCATCAGGCCACACCCTCCTCAGTCACGCCCTCTGCATCCTGATCACTGAGGACAACTAAGTGAGCTAGCCTCAGCAGGATCCAAACATTCTGCATACCAAAAAAAAAAAAAAAAAAAATGCGCTTCCTGAGGAAGTGGGTGGAGAACATGGAGGCTAAAGTATTACCTGCTATTTGCAAAGTTGAATCAGAAGAAAATACCAAGGAAAAAAACAGAGTAGGAAAGTAAAAACAAAAAGATAGATGAACCATTAAGTCAGGAAAGTGATCTAGAAATCAACAATGAAGATGTGATTGAACCAGACACTGATGCCTCTCAAGAAATGGGAAATGAAAGTGTAAAGATAACTAAGAAGATGAAGATCAGGCAAATGGTAAGAAAGCGGCTGCGGCCAGGTGCAGTGACTCACGCCTGTAATCCCAGCACTCTGGGAGCCTGAGGCAGGCAGGTCACAAGGGGAGGAGTTCGAGACCAGCCTTACGAACATGGTGAAACCCCCTCTCTACTATACAAAAATTAGCCAGGGGTGGTGGTACACACCTGTAATCCCAGCTCCTCAGGAGGCTGAGGCAGGAGAATCGCTTGAACCCAGGAGGCGGAAGTTGCAGTGAGCTGAGATCACGCCACTGCACTCCAGCCTGGCCACAGAGCAAGACTCCATTTCAAAAAAGAGAAGAGAAGAGAAGAGAGGGGAGGGGAGGGGAGGGGAGGCGAGAGGAGAAGAAGTGAGGCTGCCATTGAAGCCCTAGATAATGGTACACTACAGAAAGCCACTGTCTTGTTCACAGATGCCATCAAGCTGAATCCTCGCTTGACCATTCTGTATGTCAAGAGAGTCAGTGTCTTTATCACATTACAGAAGCCAAACGTTGCCGTTCGAGACTGACAGAACAAATGAAATAAATTCTGATAAGGCTCAGCCTTACAAGTGGTGAGGAAAGCACACAAATTTCCAGGCCATTGGAAAGCAGCAGCTATAATCTTGCCCCTGACTATAAACTGGATTATGATAAAGATGCTAGTGCAATGCTGAAAGAAGTTCAACTGAGGGCCAAGAAAATTGCAGAACATTAGAGAAAGGTTGAATAGAAGTATCAAGAGCAAGAAATCAAAGAAAGAATAAAAAGGGTTAAAGAAGGTTCCATAAGATCATGAGAGAGCTCAGAGACAGCCAGATAACATTCAGGAGCTCAGTATGGCTCTTTTCGAAGTGGCTTTCCCAGGGGAATGCCTGGTAATTTTCCTGGAGCAACGCCTGGAACGGCAGAAATGCCTGGATGCAATGAAATTCTTAGTGATCTAGAGCAGCGGTGTTCAATCTTTTGGCTTCCCTGGACCACACTCAAAGAAGAATTGTCTTGGGCCACACATAAAATACAGTAACACTAACAAGAGCTGATGGGCTTAAAAAAAAAATCGCAAAAAATCTCATAATATTTTAAGAAAGTTGACAAATTTGTGTTGGGCCACATTCAAAGCTGTTCTGGGCTACATATGGCCCACGGGCTTGACAAGCTTGATCTAGAGGTTCTTGCAGCCATGCAGGAAACAGAAGTTATGGTGGTCTTCCAGGATGTGGCCCAGAACACGGCAAATATGTCAAAACACCAGAGCAACCAAAAAATTATGAATCTCATCAGTAAATTGTCAGCCAATTTTTTAAAGTAAAGCAAAATGCCCTTTGGACAAGCAAAAGGCCCTAGGTGAAGGAAAAGCAAACTAGATCACCTAATAAATGTTACAATAATACAAACAAGTGTACCTCTGATCAAGACAACTAGAAGGCTTTGAAGATCATCTCTATCCCTCTTTCCCAAATGCAGCTGAATATTTTACTGTGGTTTGCCATTAGGATATTCATTCAAATCATGTGTTCCTGTTAGAAATTACAAACTATAATAAAATACTAAATATTTATACTGAATAAAATACTAAATATTTTAAAACTTAAAACATTTAAAACAAAAGGATGTGTTAGTTCATATATTTTCTTTAATAATCATTTTGTATTTTCCCTTAAATC
>NW_016828893.1:105401-126939 GCF_001698545.2 Rhinopithecus bieti | reverse complement strand
AACTTAAAACATTTAAAACAAAAGGATGTGTTAGTTCATATATTTTTCTTTAATAATCATTTTGTATTTTTCCCTTAAATCATTAGGCAAGGAAGATACTTAAGTATGGAAGATTTACTGTTCTGGTTTTAGTGAAATACAGGTTTACAAGCGGGAGACAAATAAAACTAATTTAAGTAGATAAAGTTTGAGTTGAATATATGATTAGTGAGGAATTTTGATTTCTCTTTTTAAATGATTTTTTTAACATGAATAATTCTGATAAAACTATTAATATTACCAGTATTTCAACAGAACCTGAGGAGAGACTGGGAGTACTTGGTATAGCAGCAGTAATCTTATTATGTTTTACATAGCATGCACCCTCGTGCCAGTTACATTTAAACCTTACATAATGGTAAAGAATTTTTTTTAATGCTCCAGTAGAGCTGGCTTATTCAGCTCTGTTCAAAATGTTTCATATTATTTCAACAGCAAACAGGCGAAGACTCTGAAAACACAACAGTTATTTTTTTTTTTTTAATTCAAAAACTTAAAGAGGAAGAGACGATTGCAACTTCATTCTATGAGGCAAGCATTGCTCTGATACCAAAATCAGACAGGGACACAACAAACAAGAAAACTATAGGCCAATAATCCTGATCAACATAAATGCAAAAATCTTCTACAAAATATTAAATACTCAAATTCAACAACATATCAAAAACATCATTCATCATGATCAAGTGGGATTCATCCAAGGGAATCAAGAATGGTTAAACATATGAAAATCAATAAACATGATACATCACATCAACAAAATCAGATACAAAATCCATATCATTTCAATGGGTGCTGAAAAAGCATTGATAAAGTTCAAAATCCCTTCATGATAAAAACCTCTAAACAAACTGGGTACAGAAGGAATTTACCTGAGCACAACAATGGCCACACATAACAAACCTATAGCTAATATCATACTGAACGAACAGGGAAAAATTGAAAGTCTTTCCAAAGAGATCTCAAACAAGACAAGGATAAGACTTCCACCACTTTTATTTAACATAGTACTGCAAGTCCTAGCCAGAACAAACAGGCAAGAGAAAGAAGTGAAAGGGCACTCAAATTGGAATTTTAAAAACCCAATTATCCTTGTTTGCAGACAACATAATTTTTTTTTTATTTTACTTTAACTTCTGGGATACATGTACAGAACGTGCAGGTTTGTTACATAGGTATACATGTACCATGGTGGTTTGCTGCACCTATCAACTCATCATTTAGGTTTTAAGCCCCGCATGCATTAGGTATTTGTCTTAATGCTCTCCCATCCTTTCCCCACAACTCTGGTGTGTGATGTTCCCCTCTCTGTGTCTATGTGTCCTCATTGTTCAGCTCCCACTTAAGAGTGAGAACGTGTGGTGTTTGGTTTTCTGTTTCTATGTTAGTTTGCTGAGAATGGCTTCCAGCTTCATTCATGTGCCTGCAAGCACATGAACTCGTTCTTTTTTATGGCCACAATGACCTTATATTTAGAGAAACCTAAAGACTCCACCACAAGAAAGCTCAGAACTGAAAAACGTATTCAGTGAAGTTGCAGCATACAACCTCAACATACAAAAATCAGTAGCACTTACACATACTACCAGTGAAAAATCAAAAAAGCTATCTGATTTACAATCGCTACCAAAAATAAAATAAAATACTTAGGAATAAATTTAACCAAGTAAGTGGAAGACCTCTACAAGTAAAACTACAAAACAGTAATGAAAGAAACTGAAGAGGACACAAAATAAATGGAAAGATATGCCAGGTTCATGGATTAGAAGAATTAATATTGTTAAAATGCCTATACTTTTTTCGTTTTAATTTATAAGATACAAGGTCCCATTTCATCACCAGGCTGGAGTGCAGTGGAACAATTAGCTCATTGCAGCCTTGAACTCCTAGGCTCAAGGGATCCTCCTGCTTCAGCCTCCCAGGTAGCTGGGACTACAAATGCATCCACCATGCCCAGCTAATTTTTTCTTTTATATTTTGCAGACATAAGGTTTTGCCATCTTGCTTAGGCTGGTCTCAAACTTCTGGGCTCAAGTGACCCTCCCACCTCAGCCTCCCAAAGTGCTGAGATTACAGATGTGACCTATAACATCCAACAAAATATCTATACTTCCCAAAGCAATCTATACATTTAATGCAATTCCTATCAAAATACCAATGACAGGAGGAAAAGATGGAGCAAGACGCTGACATAGAAGGCTCCACTGATCACCCCACTGAGAGGACAACAATTTAACAAAAAACAAAAGAAAAGAAAAAAAAAACCTTCATAAAAACCAAAACTCAGGCAAGTACTTACAGCATCTGATTTTAACTTTACTTTACTGAAAGAGAAAAAGAAGAGGTAGAAAAAACAGTTTTGAATCACAGACACCACACTTCCTCCAACCCATAGCAGCTACTGCATGGTGCAGAGAAAATTCTGCGTGCTGGGGAGAAAGAGCACAGAAATTGGGAGGCACTGAACTCAAAGCTGTTCCATTAGAGCAGAAATAAAAACCAGAATAAATTTGGCTGATGTGTGCCCATGAAGAAAGCATTTAAACCAGCCCTAGGCAGAGGAGAATAGCTGATCTTAGTGATTGGAACCTGAGTTCCTGAAAGTCTCACCCCTCAGGCTAAAGACTCTGGGGCTCTAAATAAACTTGAAAGGCAGTCTAGGCCACAAGGACTGTAACTCCTAGGTGAGTCCCAGAGGCAAACCAGACCCAGAGCCAGTGGATTAGGAAACACACAATCTAATGAGAGAACAGCTAGGGTAGCTAAGAAAGTGCTGGCATCACCTCTCCCTTAACCCCCCAGGCTGCACAGCTTGCAGCTCCAACAGACCCCTTCCTTTTGTGTGAGGAGAGGAAAGAGTAAAGAAGACTTTGTCTGGCATCTTGGATATCAGCTCAGTCACAGCAGTATAAGGTACTGCTCAGAGTCGTGAGGTCATGAGGTCCCCTTTCCAGGCCCTAGCTCCCAGATGACACTTCTAAACATGCCCTGGGCCAGAAGAGAACCCGCTGCCTTGAAGGGAAGGGCAAAATCCTAGCAAAATTCATCATCTGCTACCTAAAGAGCCCTTGGGGCCCTGAATAACCAGGAGTGATACCCAGGTACTACATCAAGGGCCTTGGGTGAGAATCTGAGACTTGCTGGCTTCGGGTGAAACTCAGCACATTTCCAGCTGTGCTGGCTACCAGGCAAGCCTTCTGCTTGAGAAAAGTGGAGGGGAAAAGTAAAGGGGGCTTTCTCTTACACCTCAGGAACCAACGTGGTCACAGGTGGGTACAGAACAAAGCAGGCACTTGGGTCCCTGATTCCAGGACTTGGCTCTTGGACAGCATTTCTGGACCTGTCCTGGGCCAGTGAGAAGCCCGCTGCCCTGAAGGGTGAGTCTCAGGCCAGGAAAGAATCACCACAAGCTGACTGAAGAGCTCTTGGCCTTAAAATATTGGTGGTAGTCTGGCAGTAGGCCCTATGGGCCTGTGATGGCAGGAGTCACAGAATGAAGCTCCTTTGCCTTTGGAAAGGGGAGGAAAGAAGGGGAAGGATGGTGTCTTGTGGTTTTGGAGTCAGCTCAACGATGGTACAAGAGAACACAAGGCAGACTTCTTAGGTTTTTGACTCTAGTCCCTGGCTCCCAGATATCACCTCTAAACCCACCCAGGAACTGGGGAAACTCAGTACCCTGAAGGAAAGGATACAGGCCTGACTGGCTTTGCCACCTGCTCATTCTAGAGCTCCAGGGCCTTGAACAGACATATACAGTAGCCAGGGAGTGGTTACAGTAGGCCTTGGGTGAGACCCAGTGGACCTGGCTTCAGGTCTGACCCAGCACAGTCCTAGTGGTGGTGACCACAGAGGTGCTTGCGTCACTCAAACTCCAGCTTCAGGTGGCTCAAAACAGAGAGAGAGACTGCTTGTTTGGCAGAAAGCAAGAGAAGAGAACAAGAGTCTCTGTCTGATAACACAGAGAATTCTTCCAGATATTGTCCAAGACCATCAAGGTGGTCCCTCTATAAATCTGAAAAAACCACAGCATTAACTAGACTTGGGGTCTTCCCTAAAGCAGACATAGCTTAAATCACAACAGCCAAGTCCCTTTGAATATCTGGAAGGCCTTCCTAAGAAAGACAAGTACAAACAAGCTCAATAAATAACTAACTCAAAGACTACCTTAAATAACTAACTCTTCAATGCCTACCACAGACAAAACTCCACAAGTATCAAGACCAAATCCAGGAAAATACGGCCTTACCAAATAAACTAAATAAGGCACCAGAACCAAATCTAGAGAAACAGAGATATATGACCTTTCGGAGAACTCAAAATAGTTGTTTTTAGTAAACTCAAAAAAATTCAAGATAACACACAGAAGAAATCCAGAATTCTATCAGGTAAATTTAGCAAACAGACTGAAATAATTTAAAATAATCAAGCCAAAATTCTGGAGTTGAAAAATGCAACTGACATACTGAATAATGCACCAGAGTCTGCTGAATCAAGAATGATTCATTGTGCAGAATGAATCAAGCACAAGAAAGAATTAGTGAGTTTTAAGACAGGCTATTTGAAAATACACAAAGGAGACAAACATTAAAAGAATAAAAAACAACGAAGCAAGATGATAGGATCTAGAAAATAGCCTCAAAAGAGCAAATCTAAGGGTTGGCCTTAAAGAGGAGGTAGAGAAAGAAATAGGGTTTGGAACTTTACTATAAGGAGAAAAAAAAAAAATTAGCCAGGCGTGGTGGCGGGTGCCTGTAGTCCCAGCTTCTCAGGAGGCTGAGGCAGGAGAATGGCATGAACCTGGGAGGCGGCAGAGCTTGCAGTGAGCAGAGATCTCGCCACTGCACTCCAGCCTGGGCCACAAAGCGAGACTCCGTCTCAAAAAAAAACAAAAAAAAAACAAAAGAAATAATAACAGAGAACCCTCCAAACATAGCGAGAGACATCCATATCCAAGTTCAAGAAGGTTACAGAACACCAAGCAAATTTAACCCACAGAAGACTACCTCAAGACATTTAATAATCAAACTCACAAAGATCAAGGATTTAAAAAAGGATCCTAAAAGCAGCAAGAGAAAAGAAACAAATAACTAACATACAATGGAGTTCCAACATGTCTAACAACAAACTTTTCCATGGAAACCTTACAGGCCAGAAGAGTGGCATAACATATTTAAAGTGCTGAAGAAAAAAACAACAACAACTTTTACCCTAGAATAACGTATCCAGGGAAAATACATTTAAAACATGAAGGAGAAATAAAGACTTTCCCAGATAAACAAAAGCAGATGGATTTCATCAACACCAGACCTGTCCTACAAAAAATGCTAAAGGGAGTACTTCAATCAGAATGAAAAAGGATGATGACAAGCAACAAAGTAATCACCTGAAGGTACAAAACTCATCGGTAATACTAAGTACACAGAAAAATACAGAATATTGTATATAAAACTGTAACTGCAGTGTGTAAACTATTCTTATTCTAAGTAGAAAGACAAAATGATTAACCCACAAAAATAATAACTACAACAACTATTCAGGATAGGCAGTACAATAAAATATAAAAAGAAACAACAAAAGTTGAAAAGCAGGGGAATTAAGTTAAAGTGAAGTTTTCTAAGTTTTCTTTTGCTTGTAAGTTTATGCTAACAGTGTTAAGCTGTTATCAGCTAAAAACAATGGATAATAAGGTAGTGTTTGCAAGCCTCATGGTAATCACAAAAAAAAAATACAAGAGATCCAAAAAAAGCAAAAAATTAAATCATATCACCAGAGAAAAATATCTTCACAAAAAAGTAGAATGGAAAGAAAGAAAAAAGAGAAGACAACAAAACAACCAGAAAACAAATAACAAAAGAACAGGAATAAGTCCTTACTTATCAATAATAATGCTGAATGGAAAGGGACTAAACTTTCCAATCAAAGGATATAGCATGGTTGAATAAATGAAAACACAAGACCCAATGATCTTTTGCTTACAAGAAGCACACTTACCCTATAAAGGTACATATGCACTAAAAATAAAAACATGAAAAAAGATATTCCATACCAATGGAAACCAAAAAAGAGTAGAAGTAGCCATACTTAGACAAAATAGATTTCAAGACAAAAATTAAAAGAAGATTTGAAGAAGTACACTATATAACAATAAAGTGTCAATTCAGTAAGAGAATATAACAATTTTAAGTATATATGCACCCAACACTGGAGAACACAAATACACCAACCAAATATTATTAGAGTGAAAGACAAAGATAGACTTTAATACGATAATAGCTGGAGACATCAACACCCCACTTTCAGTATTGGAGATATCTTCCAGGCAGAAAATCAACAAAGAAACATCAGACTTAATCTACACTACAGATGAAATGAATTGAATAAATATTTACAGAACATTTCATGCAAAGGCAGCAGAATACACATTCTCTTCCTCAGCACATGGATCATTTTCAGGGACAAACTATATGTCAGGCCACAAAACAACTCTTAAAATATTTTTAAAATGGAAACAATACTAAGCATCTTCTTTGACCACAATGGAATAAAACTAGAAATCACAACAAAAAGATTTGTAGAAACTATACAAATATACACAAATGAAACAACATGCTCTTGAATGACCAGTGGATCACTGAAGTAATTTTTTTTAAAATTGAAAATTTCTGGAAAGAAAATACAGCAAAAGCAGTACTTTGATGGAAGTTTACAGCTATAAGTACCTACATCAATAAAGAAGAAAAACTCTAAATAAACAATCTAACAATCCATCTTAAAGGACTAGCAAAGCAAGAGCAAATCAAACCCAAAATCAGCAGAAAAAAAATAATAAAGATCAGGTCGCACATGGTGGCTCACACCTGTAATCCCAGCACTTTGGGAGGCCAAAGCAGGTGGATCACTTGCTCTCAGGAGTTTGAGACCAGCCTGGCCAACATGACAAAATCCCATCTCTACCAAAAACACAAGAAACTAGCTGGGCATGGCAGCACGCGCCTGTGGTCCCAGCTACTCAGGAGGCAGAGGTGGGAGAATCACTTGAGCCCAGGAGGCAGAGGTTGCCGTGAGCTGAGATCACACCACTGACTACAGCCTGAGTGACACTGAGACCCCATCTCAAAAAAAAAAAAAAAAAAAAAAAAAAAAAAAAAAAAAAAAAAAAAAAAAAAAAAAAAAAAAAAAAAAATAAGAGCAAAAGCAAAATAAAATTGAAACAAAACAAATTTAAAATCAAAAAAGAGTTGGTTTTTTGAAAAGTTAAACAAAACTGACAAACCTTTAGTCAGACCAAAAAAAAAAAAAAAAAGCCAGATTATCCAAATAAATAAAATCAGGGATGAAAATGGAGACATTACAACTGATACTGCAGAAAAATAAAGGATCATTAGTGGCTACTATGAGCAAGTATATACCAATATCACTAAATTGGGAAATCTAGAAGAAATTCCTAGACCTACAACTTACCAATATTAAACAATGAAGAAATCCAAAACCTGCAAAGACCAGTAACAAGATCAAAGCCATAATAAAAAATCAGCTTGGTGCAGTGGCTCACGCCTATAATCCCAGCACTCTGGGAAGCTGAGGCAGGTGGATCACTTGAGCCCAGGAGTTTGAGACCAGCCCGGGCAAAATGTTTCGTGAAACCCTAACTCTACAAAATATACAAAAATTAGTCAGGTGTGGTGGTGTGTGCCTGTAGTCCCAGCTACTTGGGGATCTGAGGTATGAGAAATGCTTGAGTCCAGGGAGGGTGAAGCTGAAGTAAGCCATAATCATGCCACCACACTCCAGAATGGGTGACAGAGTGAGATCCTGTCTCCAGAGAAAAAACAAAAGCAGGCCGGGCATGGTGGCTCGAGCCTGTAATCCCAGCACTTTGGAAGGCTGAGGCGGGCGGATCACAAGGTTAGGAGATTGAGACCATCCTGGCCAACATGGTGAAACCCTGTCTCTACTAAAAATATAAAAATTAGCTGGCTGTGGTGGCACGTGCCTGTAATCCCAGCTACTCAGGAGGCGAAGACAGGAGAATCACTTGAATCCAGGAGGCGGAGACTGTAGTGAGCCGAGATCGCGCAATTGCACTCCAGTCTGGCGACAGAGCAAGACTCCGTCTCAAAAGAAAAAAAGTCTCCCAGTAAAGAAAAGCCTGGGACCCAACGGCTTCAGTGCTGAATTCTACCAAACATTTAAAGAACTAATACCAATCCTCTTTAAAATACTACAAAAAATAGAGGAAGAAGGGATACTTCCAAACCATTCTATGAGGCCATTATTACCCTAATATCAAAATCAAACAATGACACATGAAAAAGGAAAACTACAGGCCAATATCTCTGATGAACATTGATGCAAACATCCTCAACAAAATACTAGCAAAACGAATTCAACAGTACATTAAAGAGATCATTCATCATGATCAAGTAAGATTCATCCCTGGGATGGAAGGATGGTTCTACATACACAAATCAATGTGATACATCATTATCAACAAAAGAAAAAAACCATATGATCATTTCAATTGATTATGAAAAAGCATCTGATAAAGTTCAAAATCCCTTCATGATATAAAAAAAAAAAAACCCTCAAAAAAAAAAAAACAGCAAGTAACTAGGAACGCACCTCAACATAATAAAGGCCATATATGACAGACCCACAGCTAGTATAATACTGACTGCAGAAAAGCTGAAAGCCTTTCTTTCCTCTAAGATCTGGAACACTATAAGGATGCCCCCTTTCCATGTTTCTCAACATAGTACTGGAAGTCCTAGGTACAGCAATCAGACAACAGAAAGAAATACAGGGCATCCAATTTGGAAAGAAAAAAGTCAAGTTATCCTTGCAGATGATATAATCCTATATTTAGAAAAACCTAAAGACTACACACACACACACACACACACACACACAAAACCTATTAGAACTGATAAATTCAGTAAAGTCACAGGATACAAAATGAACATACAAATATCAGTAGCATTCCTATATGCCAACAGTGAACAATCTAAAAAAGAAATTCAAAAAGTAATTTTCTTTACAACAACCACACATAAAATTAAATTTATGAGGTAACCAAAGAAGTAAAAGATTTCTATCATAAAAACTATAAAACAAGGACTAAAGAAATTGAAGGGATGCCAAAAAATAAAAAACATTCCATGTTCATGGATTGCATGAATCAATGCTGTTAAAGTGTCTATACTTCCCAAAGAAATCTACAGATTCAATGCAATCCCTACTAAAATACCAATGACATTATTCACAGAAACAGAAAAAAAATCCACCCATAAGGGAGGGGGAAGTGCAGCCCACCAAAGCCCTCGTTGGCACAAATAAAACACAGGAGTAATGCCAATCACTGCAGGGGCCAGCACCAACACCCAGAAATGGCTGTGAAGAACGGGTCCTCTCCCACCCTAACTGCTCCCATTCATTGTTGCAGAAGCAGCAGCAGTTCTTCCCACTGGAGGAAGAGACACATGTGTACTTGCAGAAAGTGTTATTTGTGCTTTTCATGGTGGCTACACCCTTGCTGAATGTAAGCCCATGCCACTTGGGCCTACATGAAAGGAAGTGCCCAACTCCCCCTCCCTACACAAAATGGCAGTGTCCTGGCAATAAAGGACAGCCAATTCATGGAGTTGCCTGCTCTGGATTAGGGGAAGAGGCTCTGCCCAGAGCTCATTTGGTGGTAGCCATGAGAAGGGCTGCAGCCACATTGAAGCCAGGAATGAAAAGACAAAGTCTTTATGAAGTGAAGGTCATGAGCCCTGCAACAAAGGCATGATAGGGAAGCATATTGCACTCCTACCGAATAATGACGAGGAGCTGATGCACTCCTGAGCCCCTTCCGTAAGAACTAAGCACACTTGGCCGGGCGTGGTGGCTCAAGCCTGTAATCCCAGCACTTTGGGAGGCCGAGACGGGCGGATCACGAGGTCAGGAGATCGAGACCATCCTGGCTAACACGGTGAAACCCCGTCTCTACTAAAAAAAAAAATACAAAAAACTAGCCGGGCGACGTGGCAGGCGCCTGTAGTCCCAGCTACTCGGGAGGCTGAGGCAGGAGAATGGCGTAAACCCAGGAGGCGGAGCTTGCAGTGAGCTGAGATCCGGCCACTGCACTCCAGCCCCGGCGGCAGAGCGAGACTCCGTCTCAAAAAAAAAAAAAGAACTAAGCACACTGCAACAGGATCGCTTCCTGCCACCCCCACGGCAGGGCAGGTGCTTCCACTTATCATCAGCCTACCTAAGGGAGAACCAGCTCTTACTCTTAAGCACCACCTACTGGATTTCAGCCTGAACTGTACCACCAAATAAAAGACATGCTGCCCAAAGGGCTTGGTGCTAGATAAGTTAAGCTTCCTGAGTTCTCTGTATCCTCAGCCCTGAAGGATATATGTAAGCTAATTCATCCAATACATCACTACAACAAACAGTATCTGAGAAAGCTGCCACACAGAAGATATCCACAACCAGGGAACCCATACAGAGCCTTGGCCCCCTGAAAGCACCCGAGAACTAAGCCAAACGATTATGCACATCCAGACAAGCAACTGCTAAAAGAAATTGCCACCACCAAATCAATCACACAAGAAATGCTCAAAGGAGTTCTAAAGATGAAAAGGAAAGATACTTGCTACCATAAAAGCACACGTAAGTATAAAGCTCACATATCATATAAAGCAATTATACAATTGAGACAGCAAAGCAACTAGCTGACAATATTATCACAAGGACAAAACCTTACATAGCAATATTAACCCTGAACATAAAATAAATGAAACAGCACATTTAAAAGACACAGAGTGGCAATTTGCATTAAAAAAAAAAAAAAAAAGAACCAATATTCTGCTGCCATCTCATATGTAATGACACCCAAAGGCTCAACATAAAGGGATAAAGATCGCACAAATGCAAAGCAAAAAAACAGAGACAGTGTTGCTCTTATTCTATGAGATAAAACAGACTTAAGACCAGCAACAAGAAAAAAAAGACAAAGAAGGCCATTATGCAACGATAAAGGGGTTCAATTCAAAAGAAGACTTAACTATCTCAAATATATACACACCTAATATCATACCACCCAGGATATAGAACATATACTACCAAAATTACAAAAAGAGAGTCGTACAGCAATAGTGGAGAACTTCAATACCCACAGACAGAACTAGACACATCACTGAGGCAGAGAAAAAAGAAACTGTGGACTTAAACTCTTCACCAAATGACCTAATAGACATCTACAGAATACTCCAGGCAACTACCAGAGAATACACCTTTTCTCATCTGCGCATGGAACAGTCTCAAAATTGACCATTGGGGAGTGGAAAAGACGGCTGACTATAAGAAGCTAGTGTATGTGTCTCTCACAGGAACAAAAGGGGTGAGTAAATACAACACCTTCAACTGAAACATCCAGGTACTCACACTGGGATTAATCAAGGAAACAACCTGACCCACAGAGAACAAAGAAAAGCAAGACAGGACAACAACCCACCTGGGAGCAACATGGAGCCAGGAGATCCTCCACCACCCAGCAAAGTGGTGAGTGAATAAGCAACCCTGGAAAACCATGCTTCTCCCACAGATGTTTGCGACCCTCAGATCAGGAGATCGCACTAAACCAGGACCTTCAGTCTTCAGTCTGAGCTACGTAGAGTCTCGGCAGAGCAGCCCCTCAGGCATGCATGGAGACCCTGGAGCCCTAGATACTTGGGCTTCCAGCAAAAGTAACTAGAGCTACAGCAAAGTGGAAGGTTAGGCTGCTGTATGTACCCCTAGGAAAGAGACTGAATCCAGAAAGCTCAGCAGCAATGGCCTGCAGGCCCCACTTCCATGGCACCTCAGAAGATACGACCCACTGGCTTGGAATTTCAGCCAGCTACCAGTAGTGGCATTGAACCTCCCTAAGAAGGAGCTCCCAGTGGGAGGGGAAGGCTGCCATCTTTGCTGTTTGGATGACTTGGCCATTCCAGACTTTGGGCTTTGGAGTCTCTGAAGCGAGCAGGGACTGAACAGGACCCCAAGCACAGCACATCTGCTCTACCAAAACATGACCTGCTTTTCAAGTAGGTCCTGACCCATTACTCCTCACCAAACAGGACCTCTCAACCATGGTCTCCAGCCACTTCCTACAAGTGGCTTTAGGCCAGCAGCCAGTTCGTATGTAGAATATACCCCAAGCATACAGTAGCAGCCCTTTGGAAAATGGCCAGACTATTACATGAGTACCTGTTCCCATAACTCCTCACTGGGCAAGTCCTCCAGGCCTGAGCCTCGAGCCAGCCCCTACCAGAACTATCAAGCCAATACCAACTCAGCAACTCCCTAAGTGGAGCCTCCAGGGGCAACTGAAAGCCTCTCTGGCACTGTTTCTGCAATAGAACTGCCCTTCCTACCCTCGGAATAGAGGAAGAAAAGACCCTAAGGGCCTTATCCACGCCTCTAACAAGCTGCAGTCGACCCAAAAGAGGAGGCCATTCTGTCTCCTGCAGGTCCCATACAACCCCACGGCTCATCACCAGACAAGAAACCCCTGACTTGGGCCCACAAACCCTCCATCATGGACTGACTGCACTGAGCAAATTCTGACCTGCATCTCTCTGGGTTGGGGTCCCCAAGAGTCAATCAAACGACCCTTGGCCACAACCACTACCAAGATCTCTTCCTCTGCTGCCTCTAAGCTGGGAAAGAAACATAAACACTTGGCACAGAGTTGCAGTGGGCGGTCAAGAAGTACAAAGTCATAAATTACAGCCAGCACTCAAGAAAGAGAGGAACCCACACTTTCACAGCATTGAGAGGGAACATGGCTGCAACTGTGAGGAAACACAGGGAAGCCACACAACCAAGCAAGAGTCTACAACTGACCAATGAGCCTAAGTGTCACCTTCTGGATTATACCCCAGGCTTCAACATCAAAATACCTCACTAACACAACCCCACTGAAACGAGAGACAAGAAGTCGCTTGATATAAAACCCCACACAAAGCCTCAGCTTGGTGAAAACATCCAGAAAAGTCTACCGACTGTACTCAATCTATGCTGTAGTTAAAGGAACATCCCCGTGCAGAGATGAGAAAATACCAATGCAAGAACTCTGGTAACTCAAATGGCCAGAGTATCATATGTCCTACAAAAAAATCACACCGGGCCGGGCGCGGTGGCTCACACCTGTAATTCCAACACTTTGGGAGGCCAAGGCGGGCGGATCACGAAGTCAAGAGATTGAGACCATCCTGGCCAACACGGTGAAACCCAGTCTCTAATAAAACACAAAATTAGCTGGGCATGGTGGCGTGCGCCTATAGTCCCAGCTACTTGGGAGGCTGAGGCAGGAGAATCACTGAAACCCGGGACGCAGAGGATGCAGTGAGCCAAGATCAGGCCACTGGCACTTCAGCCTGGTGACAGAGTGAGATTCCATCTCAAAAAAAAAAACACACCAGTTCTCCAACAAGAGTTCTTGACCAGGCTGAATTAGCTGGAATGACAGAAATAGAATTCAGAATATAAGTAGGAACAAAATAATCGAGAGTCAGGAGGGTGACAATATGAAACCCAAGGAAAGTAACAACCACAATAAAGTAATACAGGAGCTGAAGGACAAAATAGTCGATATAAAAAAGAACCTAACGGGTCTGACAGAACTGAATAACCCAATACAAGAATTTCACAGTGTAATCACAAGTATTAACAGCAGAATAACCAAGCTAAGGAAAGAATGTCAGAACTTGAATACTGGTTCTCTGAAATAAGACAGAGAAAATAAAGAAAAAAAGAATAAAAGAAATGAACAAAACCTCTGAGAAGTATAAAATTATGTAAAAGAGGCCAAATTTATGAATCATTGGCATCCCTGAAAGGGAGGGCGAGAAAGCAAACAACCTGGAAAATATATTTCAGGATATCATCCATGAAAACTTCCCGAACCTTGCTAGAGAGACCAACAGTCAAATTCAGGAAATACAAAGAACTCTTGCAAGATTCTGCACAAGAAGATCATCCCCAAGACACATAATCATCAGATTTCCCAAGGTTGGAATGAAAGAAAGAATGTTAAAGGCAGATAAAGAGAAAGTACAGGTCACCTACAAAGGGATCCCCATCAGGGCAATAGCAGACCTCTCAGCTGAAACTCTACCAGCCAGAAGAGACTGGGAGCCTATACTAAACATTCTTTATTACTATTATATTATTATTACATTTTAAGTTCTAGGGTACATGTACACAACGTGCAGGTTTGTTACATAGGTATACATGTGCCATGTTGGTTTGCTGCACCCATCAGCTCGTCATTTACATTAGGTATTTCTCCTAATGCTATCCCTCCCCCCTGCCCCCCATCCCACGACAGGCCCCGGGTGTGATGTTCCCCACCCTGTGTCCAAGTGTTCTCATTGTTCAATTCCCACCTATGAGTGAGAACATGAGGTGTTTAGTTTTCTGTCCTAGTGACAGTTTACTCAGAATGATGGCTTCCAGTTGCATTCATGTCCCTGCAAAAAGACTTAACTATCTCAAATATATACACACCTAATATCATACCACCCAGGATATAGAACATATACTACCAAAATTACAAAAAGAGAGAGTCGTACAGCAATAGTGGAGAACTTCAATACCCACAGACAGAACTAGACACATCACTGAGGCAGAGAAAAAAGAAACTGTGGACTTAAACTCTTCACCAAATGACCTAATAGACATCTACAGAATACTCCAGGCAACTACCAGAGAATACACCTTTTTCTCATCTGCGCATGGAACAGTCTCAAAAATTGACCATTGGGGAGTGGAAAAGACGGCTGACTATAAGAAGCTAGTGTATGTGTCTCTCACAGGAACAAAAGGGGTGAGTAAATACAACACCTTCAACTGAAACATCCAGGTACTCACACTGGGATTAATCAAGGAAACAACCTGACCCACAGAGAACAAAGAAAAGCAAGACAGGACAACAACCCACCTGGGAGCAACATGGAGCCAGGAGATCCTCCACCACCCAGCAAAGTGGTGAGTGAATAAGCAACCCTGGAAAACCATGCTTCTCCCACAGATGTTTGCGACCCTCAGATCAGGAGATCGCACTAAACCAGGACCTTCAGTCTTCAGTCTGAGCTACGTAGAGTCTCGGCAGAGCAGCCCCTCAGGCATGCATGGAGACCCTGGAGCCCTAGATACTTGGGCTTCCAGCAAAAGTAACTAGAGCTACAGCAAAGTGGAAGGTTAGGCTGCTGTATGTACCCCTAGGAAAGAGACTGAATCCAGAAAGCTCAGCAGCAATGGCCTGCAGGCCCCACTTCCATGGCACCTCAGAAGATACGACCCACTGGCTTGGAATTTCAGCCAGCTACCAGTAGTGGCATTGAACCTCCCTAAGAAGGAGCTCCCAGTGGGAGGGGAAGGCTGCCATCTTTGCTGTTTGGATGACTTGGCCATTCCAGACTTTGGGCTTTGGAGTCTCTGAAGCGAGCAGGGACTGAACAGGACCCCAAGCACAGCACATCTGCTCTACCAAAACATGACCTGCTTTTTCAAGTAGGTCCTGACCCATTACTCCTCACCAAACAGGACCTCTCAACCATGGTCTCCAGCCACTTCCTACAAGTGGCTTTAGGCCAGCAGCCAGTTCGTATGTAGAATATACCCCAAGCATACAGTAGCAGCCCTTTGGAAAAATGGCCAGACTATTACATGAGTACCTGTTCCCATAACTCCTCACTGGGCAAGTCCTCCAGGCCTGAGCCTCGAGCCAGCCCCTACCAGAACTATCAAGCCAATACCAACTCAGCAACTCCCTAAGTGGAGCCTCCAGGGGCAACTGAAAGCCTCTCTGGCACTGTTTCTGCAATAGAACTGCCCTTCCTACCCTCGGAATAGAGGAAGAAAAGACCCTAAGGGCCTTATCCACGCCTCTAACAAGCTGCAGTCGACCCAAAAAGAGGAGGCCATTCTGTCTCCTGCAGGTCCCATACAACCCCCACGGCTCATCACCAGACAAGAAACCCCTGACTTGGGCCCACAAACCCTCCATCATGGACTGACTGCACTGAGCAAATTCTGACCTGCATCTCTCTGGGTTGGGGTCCCCAAGAGTCAATCAAACGACCCTTGGCCACAACCACTACCAAGATCTCTTCCTCTGCTGCCTCTAAGCTGGGAAAGAAACATAAACACTTGGCACAGAGTTGCAGTGGGCGGTCAAGAAGTACAAAGTCATAAATTACAGCCAGCACTCAAGAAAGAGAGGAACCCACACTTTCACAGCATTGAGAGGGAACATGGCTGCAACTGTGAGGAAACACAGGGAAGCCACACAACCAAGCAAGAGTCTACAACTGACCAATGAGCCTAAGTGTCACCTTCTGGATTATACCCCCAGGCTTCAACATCAAAAATACCTCACTAACACAACCCCCACTGAAACGAGAGACAAGAAGTCGCTTGATATAAAACCCCCACACAAAGCCTCAGCTTGGTGAAAACATCCAGAAAAGTCTACCGACTGTACTCAATCTATGCTGTAGTTAAAGGAACATCCCCGTGCAGAGATGAGAAAATACCAATGCAAGAACTCTGGTAACTCAAATGGCCAGAGTATCATATGTCCTACAAAAAAATCACACCGGGCCGGGCGCGGTGGCTCACACCTGTAATTCCAACACTTTGGGAGGCCAAGGCGGGCGGATCACGAAGTCAAGAGATTGAGACCATCCTGGCCAACACGGTGAAACCCAGTCTCTAATAAAAACACAAAAATTAGCTGGGCATGGTGGCGTGCGCCTATAGTCCCAGCTACTTGGGAGGCTGAGGCAGGAGAATCACTGAAACCCGGGACGCAGAGGATGCAGTGAGCCAAGATCAGGCCACTGGCACTTCAGCCTGGTGACAGAGTGAGATTCCATCTCAAAAAAAAAAAACACACCAGTTCTCCAACAAGAGTTCTTGACCAGGCTGAATTAGCTGGAATGACAGAAATAGAATTCAGAATATAAGTAGGAACAAAAATAATCGAGAGTCAGGAGGGTGACAATATGAAACCCAAGGAAAGTAACAACCACAATAAAGTAATACAGGAGCTGAAGGACAAAATAGTCGATATAAAAAAGAACCTAACGGGTCTGACAGAACTGAATAACCCAATACAAGAATTTCACAGTGTAATCACAAGTATTAACAGCAGAATAACCAAGCTAAGGAAAGAATGTCAGAACTTGAATACTGGTTCTCTGAAATAAGACAGAGAAAAATAAAGAAAAAAAGAATAAAAAGAAATGAACAAAACCTCTGAGAAGTATAAAATTATGTAAAAAGAGGCCAAATTTATGAATCATTGGCATCCCTGAAAGGGAGGGCGAGAAAGCAAACAACCTGGAAAATATATTTCAGGATATCATCCATGAAAACTTCCCGAACCTTGCTAGAGAGACCAACAGTCAAATTCAGGAAATACAAAGAACTCTTGCAAGATTCTGCACAAGAAGATCATCCCCAAGACACATAATCATCAGATTTCCCAAGGTTGGAATGAAAGAAAGAATGTTAAAGGCAGATAAAGAGAAAGTACAGGTCACCTACAAAGGGATCCCCATCAGGGCAATAGCAGACCTCTCAGCTGAAACTCTACCAGCCAGAAGAGACTGGGAGCCTATACTAAACATTCTTTATTACTATTATATTATTATTACATTTTAAGTTCTAGGGTACATGTACACAACGTGCAGGTTTGTTACATAGGTATACATGTGCCATGTTGGTTTGCTGCACCCATCAGCTCGTCATTTACATTAGGTATTTCTCCTAATGCTATCCCTCCCCCCTGCCCCCCATCCCACGACAGGCCCCCGGGTGTGATGTTCCCCACCCTGTGTCCAAGTGTTCTCATTGTTCAATTCCCACCTATGAGTGAGAACATGAGGTGTTTAGTTTTCTGTCCTAGTGACAGTTTACTCAGAATGATGGCTTCCAGTTGCATTCATGTCCCTGCAAAGGACATGAACTCATCCTTTTTTATGGCCGCATAGTATTCCATGGTATATATGTGCCACATTTTCTTAATTCAGTCTATCATTGATGGACATCTGGGTTGGTTCCAAGTTTTTGCTATTGTGAATAGTGCCACAATAAACATACATGTGCATATGTCTTTACAGTAGCATAATTTATAATCCTTTGGGTACACACCCAGTAACAGGATTACTGGGTCAAATGGTATTTCTAGTTCTAGATCCTTGAAAAATTGCCACACTGTCTTCCACAATGGTTGAACTAGTTTACAATCCCACCAACAGTGTAAAAGCGTTCCTATTTCTCCACATCCTCTCCAGCACCTGTTGTTTCCTGACTTTTAATGATCGTCATTCTAACTGGTGTGAGATGGTATCTCATTGTGGTTTTGATTTGCATTTCTCTGATGGCGAGTGATGATGAGCATTTTTTCATGTGTCTGTTGGCTGCATAAATGTCTTCTTTCGAGAAGTGTCTGTTCATATACTTTGCCCACTTTTTGATGGGGTTTTTTCTTGTAAATTGTTTAAGTTCTTTGTAGATTCTGGATATTAGCCCATTGTCAGATGGGTAGATTGCAAAAATGTTCTCCCATTCTGTGGCTTGCCTGTTCACTCTGATGGTAGTTTCTTTTTCACTGTGCAGAAGATCTTTAGTTTCTTTGCACAAACTAGAGGAAATAAATAAGTCCTGAAAAGAATCTCCCAAGATTGAATCAGGAAGAAGCTGAAGTCCTGAACAGACCAATATCAAGTTTAAAAATTGAATCAGTAATAAAAAAACCTACCAAGCAAAAAAAGCCCTGGACCAGGCAGATTCACAGCCGAATTCTACCAGATGTACAAAGAAGAGCTGCCACCAATCTTACCAAAACTATTCCAAAATATCGAGGAGGAGGAACTCCTCCCTAACTCTTCTACTAAACCATTATCATCCTAGAACGAAAAGCTGGCAAGGACACAACAAAAATAGAAAACTATAGGCCAATATCCCTGATAAACATAGATGCAAAAATCCTCAACAAAGTACTAGTAAACTGAATCCAGCAGTGCATCAAAAGATAATTCATCACTATCAAAAGGGTTTGATTCCTATGATGCAAGGATGATTAAACATACGCAAATCAATAAATGTGGTTTACCACATAAATTTTTTTTAGAAAACATATGATCATCTCAAATAGATGCAGAAAAATCATTCAATAAAATTCAACATCCCTCATGATAAAAACCCTCAACAATCTAGGCATCACAGGAACATACCTCAAAATAATAAGAGCCACAGATGACAAACCCACAGCCAACATCATAATAGGCAAAAGTTGAAAGCATGCCTCCTAAGAACTGGAACAAGGCAAGAATGTCCCCCCACACCACTCTATTCAACACACTACTGGAATTTTTAGCTAAAGCAACCAGGTGAGAGAAAGAAAGAAAAGGCCATCACAGCAAAAGAAACTATCATCAGAATAAACAACCTACAGAATTTTTGTAATCTATCCATCTGAAAAAAGGTCTAATATTCAGAGTCCACATGGAAATTAAACAAATTTACAAGAAAAAAAAACTCCATTAAAAAGCAGGCAAGCAACATGAACAAAAACTTCTCAAAAGAAGACATACATGTGGCCAACAAACATATGAAAAAAAAAAGCCCAATATCACTGATCACTAGAGACATGCAAAATTCAAAGGACAATGAGTTACCATCTGATGCCAGTCAAAATGGCTATTATTAAAAATTCAAAGAACAACAGATGCTGGCAAGGTTGAGGAGAAAAGGTAACATTTTTACACCGTTAGTGGGAGTGTAAATTAGTTTAACCATTGTGGAAGACAGTGTGATGATTCCTCAAAGACCCAGAGGCAGAAATACTATTTGACCCAGCAATCCCATTACTGGGTATATACCCAAAGTAATATAAATCATTCTATTATAAAAATACAACCACACATGTTCATTGCAGCACTATTCACAATAGCAAAGACATGGAATCAACCTAAATGCCCATTAGTGACAGACTGGATTTTTAAAAATGTGATACATGTACACCATGGAATACTATGCAGCCATAAAAAGGAATGAGATCACGTCCTTTGCAGGGACATGGATGGAGTTGGAAGCCATTATCTTCAGCAAATTAACACAGGAACAGAAAATCAAACACTGCATGTTCTCACTTAAAAGTGGGAGATGAATGATAAGGACACACGGACACATGGGGGGGAACAACACACACTGACGCCTGTCGGTTGGGGGGCGGATAAGGGGAGGGAGAGCATCAGAAGAATAGCTAATGGATGCTAGGCTTAATACATAGGTAATGGAATGATCCGTGCAGCCAACCACCATGGTACATGTTTAGCTATGTAAAAAACCGCCACATCCTGCACATGCATCCCTGGACTTAAAAGTTGAAGGGAAAAAATAAATAAATAAATAAATAAATAAATAAATAAATAAATAAATAAAGGCATCCAAATAGGAAAAGAAGAAGTCAAATTACCTGTTCACTTATTACGTGACCCTATCCCTAAAAAATTCTAAAGATTCCTCCAGAAGTCTCCTAGTCCTGATAAATTACTTCAGTAAAGTTTCAGCATACAAAAATCAATGTACAAAAAACAATGTCATGTCTATACTCCAATAGCATTCAAGTTGAGAACCAAATCAAGAACTCAATCCCATTTACAACTGCCACAAAAATAAATAAAATAAAATAAAACACCTAGGAATACATTTAACCAAGGAGGTGATGGATCTCTACAAGGAGAACTATAAAACACTAATGAAAGTAATCATAGATGACACAAACAAATGGAAAAACATTCAATGCTAATTCAAAGATCTGTATCATTAAAATGACCATGCCGCCCAAAATAATCTACAGAATCAGCACAATTACTATCAAATTACCAATATCATTTTACACAGAATTAGAAAAAATAATTGAAAAATTATTTTTAAAACCAAAAAAGCACCTGAATAGCCAAAGTAATCCAAAGCAAAAAGAACAAACCCAGGAGCATCACATTACTTCAAACTATACTACAAGGCTATAGTAATGAAACAGCATGGTAATGGTACAAAAACAGACACATACATTAATGAAACATAGAAAACCCAGAAATAAAGCCACATACCTACAATTAACTGATCTTTGACAAAGTTGAGAAAAGTAAATAACGGGGAGAGAACACCCTATTCAATAAATGGTGCTAGGAAAACTGGCTAGCGCTAAGCAGAAGAATGATACTGAATAGATCTCTCTCATCATTTACAAAAGTTAACTCAATATGAACTAACAACTTAAATGTAAGACCTGAAACTACAGCAATCCTAGAAGAAAACATAGGAAAAGCCCAGCACAGTGACTCACATCTGTAATCTCAGCACACCGGGAGGCCAAAACAAAGAGGAATGTTTGAGGTCGGGAGCTCAAGACCAGCCTGGGCAACACAGTGAAATGGGGGGGGGGGGGGGGGGG
>NW_016828893.1:51096-105208 GCF_001698545.2 Rhinopithecus bieti | reverse complement strand
GGGGTGATGATGCTCATCTGTAGTCCAAGCAATTCTTTTGAAAGCTGAGGCAGAAGGATCACTTGAACCCAGGAGTTCAAGGCTTCAATGAGCTATGATCGCAATACTGTACTCCAGCCTGGATGACAGAGCAAGACCCTGTTTACCAAAATAAAAAAAAAAAAAGATGAAGGGAGGGGAGGGGAGAGAAGGGGAGGGGAAGGGAGGGAAGTAAAAGAAACAACTTCGGCCGGGCGCAGTGACTCACGCCTGTAATCCCAGCACTTTGGGAGGCCGAGGCAGGTGGATCACAAGGTCAGGAGATCGAGACCATCCTGGCTAAGTCACTGAAACCCTGTCTCTACTAAAAATACAAAAAATTAGCCAGGCGTGGTGGCGGGTGCCTGTAGTCCCAGCTACTCGGGAGGCTGAGGCAGGAGAATGGTGTGAACCTGGGAGGTGGAGCTTGCAGTGAGAGCAGAGATCGTGCCACTGCACTCCAGCCTGGGCGACAGAGCGAGACTCCGTCTCAAAAAAAAAAAAAAAAAAGAAAAAAAGAAAAAAGAAACAACTTCTACACACTAGCCTAGGCGAATAATTATAATAACTAAGATTTCAAAAGCAAATATGAAAAAAACAAAAATAGACAAATGGGGTTTAATTAAACTAAACAGCTTCTACACAACAAAAGAAGCAATCAAGAGTCAACACACAATCTACAGTGGGAGAGAATATTTGCAAACTATGCATCTGACAAAGGACTACTATCTAGAATCTATAAGGAACTTACTAAATCAACAAGAAAATTACAAATATCCCCATTAAAAAGTAAGCAGAGGACATGAATAGACAAGTCTCAAAAGAAGACACAAAAGCAGCCAACATACATGAAAAAAATGCTCAATATCACTATTCATCAGGGAAAAGCAAATTAAAACCACAAAGAGATACCACCTCATACCAGTCAGAATGGCTATTACTAAAAAGTCAAATAGTAACAGATGTTCTCAAGGATGCAGAGAAAGCGGAACACTTACAAACTTTTGATGGGAATGTAAATTAGTTCAGCCCCTGTGGAAAGCAATTTGGAGACTTCCCAAAAAATAAAAATAAAAATAGAACTACCATTCAACCCAGCAATCCCACTACTGGGTATCTACCTAAAGGAAAAGTAAATGTTTTATCGAAAAGATAACTGCACACATATGTCTATCACAGAACTAATCACAATAGCAAAGTCATGGAATCAACCCAAGTATCCATCAACAGTAGACTGGATAAAGAAAATGTGGTTATATATAAAACAGGAAATACCAGGCAGCCATAAAACAGAATGAAATCATGTTCTCTGCAGCAACATGGATGCAGCTGAGGCCATTATCTGAAATGAAATAACACAGAAACAGAAAAACAAATACCACAAGTTCTCACTTAGAAGTAGGAGCTAATCCACCAGGCGCGGTGGCTCAAGCCTGTAATCCCAGCACTTTGGGAGGCCGAGACGGACGGATCACGAGGTCAGGAGATCGAGACCATCCTGGCTAACACCGTGAAACCCCGTCTCTACTAAAAAATACAAAAAACTAGCCGGGCGAGGTGGCGGGCGCCTGTAGTCCCAGCTACTCGGGAGGCTGGGGCAGGAGAATGGCGTGAACCCAGGAGGCGGAGCTTGTAGTGAGCTGAGATCCGGCCATTGCACTCCAGCCTGGGCGGCAGAGTAAGACTCCGTCTCAAAAAAAAAAAAAAAAAAAAAAGAAGTAGGAGCTAATCAACGAGTACACGTAACATAAAGATGGAAAACAGTGGACACTGGGGACTCCAAGAAGTGGGAAGGAGGGAGAGAGGCAAAAATTGAAAAACTACCTCTTGGGTACTATGTTCATTATTTGGATGATGGGTTTGCTAGAAGCGCAAACCCCATCCCTCATTACACAATATACCCATGTAACAACCTGTACACGTATCCTTCTAAATCCATAATTTTAAAGAAAAAAACAGTCACAGGAAGAAAAATACCATACGCTCTTACTCTTATGTGGGAGCTAAATAAGTGGATCTCATGAAGAGAGAGAGTAGAATGATGGTTACCAGAAGCTGGAAGGGAAGGGGGAGAAAACAATGAAGAGAAGTTGATTAATAGGTACTAAAATACAGTTAAAAGGAGTAAGTTCTAGTATGCGACAGTACAGTAGGGAAATTACAGTTCATAATTTATTGTCTATTTCAAAACAGCCAGAAGAGAAAAACTGTAATGTTTCTAACAGAAAGGAAATATGAATGTTTGAGATGATGGATATATCCCAATTACCCTGGTTTTGATCATTACACATTGTATGTAAGTACCAAAACATCACATGTATCCCATAAATATGTACAACTATGATATATCAATTTTCAAAAAAGAAATACTGTAAAGCCAGGAGACAATAAATTGATGTGTTTAAATTTTCACCTAGAATTATATATCCAATAAAAATACCTTTTAAAAATAAAACTGAATAAACCCAAACTCAGTAAAATGAATAGGATAAGAGCAGATATATGTTAAGTAACAGAAAAAAAATCAGAAAGTTAAAAGTTGATTTTTGAAAACATCGACAAATGGAACAAAACCTAGTTAGACTTGATCAAGAAAAGAAAGGACAAAATTCCTAAAATCTGAAATAAATGAGGATTATCACTAAATACCTCACATGCATTAAAAAATAACAGTATGATTAACTAAAACAAATTCAAAAATGTAAAGTGGACAGATTTCTTAAAATATAAACTGATCAAAACCAGAAGATGAGAAGTTAGACAATCATAATAAAGACAAAACATAAGAAACCTCGACAATAAACAAAAAGTTTAAAATGACTAATTGGACTTCCTTGAAGTTAATATCTACTCCTCAAAACACAACATTAAGAAAACAAAAACGCAGGCTACGTATATTGAAAGAAGGACTAGTATTTAGAATGAAGAATTCAGAAACTGGCAGATTGGAGGCTTTTAGCATGCCTTAGCCATTTGGAAACAGCAAGATCATGCATAAAGATCAACTCTCTGAGCTTTAATTCAAGAAGGAAAATACAAATCCACCAGAATTGTGAAGAAACCTCAGATCCCAGGGAGGAAAATACTAGCAAACAACTCCTGTGACAGTGTCCAGCTGATAAAAGTGAGTGAAGCCCTAGTATGTGCAAGAGGCAGAGAATCTCCCTCTGTAACTTAACTTTCCACTGGGGATCTAAGCAAGTCAGGCCAAGGGAAAGTACTCTGCTTCTCCCAAGCACTGGAGTTAAACTGGGGAGAGGCTTGGAGATACTGTGAGAAAAAGACACCAGGAAAAGATGCATACAGTTTTCCAGGTCCAGGCCCAAGAGCAGACCATATAGGCATTTTAGTGTTGAATCAGAGATCAGAGTACATGTTCTGAAGTAGGGTAGAGGCCGCCACAGCCAGAACTGTGGAAAGCACATTAACAGTAGGTGCTCAAAGTGTGCTTTACCCTGTCATAAGCCTGTGGTGGGAGAATTGCTACAACTGCGGTTTCTCCAGGGCAATGAGACTGGCAGCCAGGGCCAGCTTGGTGACCTGGAACCAGTCTGCATGTGCCATTGCTGGATGCCCCAGTCTGCTTCCCTGAGATCAAGATGTAGCAGAGTCCTCTCCATTCCACCCCTAGGCAGAAATTCAGGCATATGGGGTATCTGCTTGCCTAGACCAGCAGCCTGTGCCATCCCATCCCTTATGGTCATTGACCATGGTGCAGCAAGACCCTCTCCACTCCACGCCCAGGTAGATCTCCAGGCATTTGGAGTTTTAGCTCATCTGGATCAGCCGCCTGAGCTGCCCCACCCTTACTGCGCAGAGATCCTGGTGCAGGGAAGCTCTCTCTGCTACACCCAAGCAGATCTCCAGGCATTCAGAGCATCTGCTTGCCTTGTTCGGCAGCCTGAGTTGCCCCACCCCTCTTGTACATAAATCCTGGTGCAAAGGGGCCCTTCCCCGCTACACGCCCAGGCAGATCTCCAGGCGTCTAGAGTACCCAATATGCTGAATTAGGAATTTAGGCCACCCTCAATCCCACCATTCATAGGCAGAGAATTTGGGGCCAAGGAGGTTTCCCATCTCCACACCTAGGCACTCTCTGAGTGCTTGATGGCCACCTACTATATTCTCCCTCAGTGCTGGTGCTTGTGACAGCACTAGAGGACCTACAGGCAGACCTGCATGGTCCACCCTGCCCATCATGGCCCCCACTTCCTTGGGGCTGAGCAGGGAGCTCAGACCACTGTGTATTTCATGAATCAGTCCACTGCCTGAAGCAACGGAGCCTTCTGCCAGTAAACAAGGACCAAGTACATATTCAGTCCCATTGGCCACAGGTGGCTTTTACCTATAAGTGCCATCTATTGGCTTGTAGGTTGAACTGCACAGCTGAATATAAAACCTGCCAAAGTGTGTGCATAGGGCTACAGAAGCAAAGCCAAAGTCCCTACCCAGCATTCTCTACTACTGCATATCCTAAGGAGAAGGAGAGAGGGAAAACAAACAAAACAATATCATAGGGAAAGAAAGAAAAAGAAAAAATCCTATTCACACAAAAATAATTTTTAAAATTAGAAGTGCCAGTGTCTCCAGATGAGAAAGAACCAGGGCAAGAATTCTGGCACCATGAAAAATATGAATATAGTGACACCATCAAAGAATTGCACAACCTCTCCAACAATGGTTCCTAACCAAAATGGAGACTCAGAAATGACAGATAAAGAATTCAAAGCATGGACTGTAAGGAAGCTCAACAAGATCCAAAATGAGGTTAAAAATCAACACAAAGAAACTTTTTTTTTTTTTTTTTTTGAGATAGTCTCACTCTGTCGCCCAGGCTGGAGTGCAGTGACACAATCTTGGCTCACTGCAATCGCCACCTCCTGGGTTTAAGCGATCCTCGTGCCTTAGCCTTCCTAGTGGCTGGGACTACAGGCGCGTGCCACCATGCCCGGATAATTTTTGTATTTTCAGTAGAGACGGGGTTTCGTCATGTTGGCCAGCTGGTCTCAAACTCCTGAGCTCAGGTGATCCGCCTGCCTCGGCCTCCCAAAGTGCTGGGATTACAGGCGTGAGCCACTGCGTCCAGCCGACACAAAGAACCTTCTAAAGCAATCCACACAATGACTGAAGAGATAAACATCTTAAAAGGAAATCAGTCAGAGCTTCTAGAATTCAAAACTCAAAGAATTTCAAAATACAATTGAAAGCTTTATTGGTAGACTGAACCAAGCAGAAGAAAGAAGGTCAGAGCTTAAATACTGGTTTTTTAAAGATGAGGTTTCGCTATGTTGCCCAGGCTGGTCTCAAAGTCCTATGCTCAAGTGATCCCACTACTTTGGACTCCCAAAGTGCTGAGATTACAGGCATGAGTC
Organism: Rhinopithecus bieti; assembly: GCF_001698545.2. Classification (NCBI taxonomy): domain Eukaryota; kingdom Metazoa; phylum Chordata; class Mammalia; order Primates; family Cercopithecidae; genus Rhinopithecus; species Rhinopithecus bieti. The sequence goes on along the minus strand of NW_016828893.1, from coordinate 99,818 downwards.
ACCGTACCCAGCTGAAAAGTATGCTTTTAATTGTATCCTTCTGGAATTTGTTTTTCTGCAAGTTGTGAGAAAGGCATCTAATTTTTACGTTTTCCAAAAGTGTATCTGATTTTCTCAATAGCATTTACTCTGATTTTGAATACTCTAGTCTTCACTGATATTTTTTATCAATTCCTGTGCCTGTTTAATTACTGTATCCCAGGCATGGTGGCATGTGCCTGTAGTCCCAGCTACTCAGGAGGTTGAGGTGGGAGATCACTAAGGCCTAGGAGGTCAAGGCTACAGTGAACTGTGATAGGGCCACCGCACTCCAACCTGGGTGACAGAGAGATCCTGTCTCAAAATAATAAGTAAATAAATAAAGCAAATATATATATATATTTGATATATATATACACACATGTTTTTTGGCCAGGCATGGTGGTTCCCACCTGTAATCCCAGCACTTTGGGAGGCTGAGGAAGGAAGACTGCTTGAGCCCAGGAATTCAAGACCAGCTCTAGCAATGTGGCAACACCCTGTCTGTACAAAAAATTTTAAAATTAGCCAGGCATGATGGCATGTGCCTGTGGTCCCAGCTTCTCAGGAGCCTAAAGTAGAAGGGCCGCTTGAGCTTGAGAGGTCAAAGTTGCAGTGAACCATGATCACACCACTGTAGCTTAGTCTGGGTGACAGAAAAAGACCCCGTCTCAAGAAAGAAAAAACAAAAGTTTTTTGAGCTCATCCAGACAAAAATAAAGAAAAAAGAACTTTTTAAATATGAACAAAGTCTTCAACAAATATGGGATTATGTAAAGCAACCAAATCTATCAATTACTGGCATTCCTGAGAAAGAAGGAGAAAAGGTAAACAAGCTGGAAAACACATTTGAGGAAATAATTAAAGAAAATTTCCCTAATCTTACTAGCGAAGAAGACATCTAGACACAAGAATTCTAGGGAACACTTGTGAGGTGCAATATAAAATGAAAATCACCAAGGCATATAGTCCACAATACTGAACAAGAGCAGTGCTAAAGAAAAAATCTGGAAGGAAGCTAGAGAAAAACATCAGACCGCATACAATGGAGAACCCCATCAAGATAACAGTGGACTTCTCAACAGAAAACTTACGAACAGGAGAGATTGGGGGCCTATTTTAGGCATTCTTAAAGAAAAGAAATTCCAACCAAGAATTTCATATCCTGTCAACTAAGCTTCATTAGCAAAGGGGAACCAAAATCTTTCCCAGACAAGCAATCACTAAGGAAATTTGTTACCACTAGTCCAGGCTTACAGGAGATCCTTAAGAGTTCTAAACACGGAAACAAAAAGAACGATACCTGCTGTCACACAACCACACTTAAGTACATAGCCTATAAAGCAACTACATATTAGAAACTAAAAAGCAGCCAGCTAACAACTTCACGATAGGATCAAAACATCACATATCAGTATAAATGTTGAATGTAAATAGTCTAAACACTCAATTAGGAAAGAGTAGCAAGTTGAACAACAACAACAAAAAGACCCATCTGTCTGCCATCTTCAGGAGATCCATCTCAGATGTGACAACACCCATAGGCTCAAGGTAAAGGGCTGAAGACAGATCTACTATGCAAATAAAAAAACAAAAAAGATCAGGGGTTACTATTCTTATATCAGATAAAACAGACTTTAAACCAACAATAATTTAAAAAAGGACAAAGAAGAGCATGATATAATGATGAAGAGTTGAATTCAACAAGATTTAACTATCCTAAATACATATGCACCCAATCTTGGAACACACAGATTCCTAAAATAAGTACCTCTAGACCTATGAAAAGACTTAGACAACTTCACAATAACCGTCAAGGACTTTTTTTTTTTTTAAATGGAGTCTCGTTCTGTCACCCAGGCTGGAGTGCAGTGGCACAATCTCGGCTCACTGCAACCTCTGCCTCTGGGTTCAAGCAATTCTCCTGCCTCAGCCTCCTGAGCAATTAGGACTACAGGTATGCACTACCATGCCCGGTTGATTTTTGTGTTTTTACTAGAGATGGGGTTTTACCATGTTGGCCAGGCTAGTCTTGAACTCCTGGCCACAAATGATCTGCCCACCTCAGCCTCCCAAAGTGCTAGAATTATAGACATAAGCCACTGCACTCAGCCATAGTGGGGGATTTCAATATCCCACTGACAGCATTAGATCACTGAGACAGAAAACTAACAAAGAACATCTGGATTTAAACTCAACACTTGACTAGTCAGATCTAATAGACAGGTACAGAATACTCCACCCATCAACCACAGGATATTCTCACATTCTTCTCATCTACAGAAGTTAATGCAATCAGGACATATTCCAAGATTGACCACATGCTCAACCATAAAGCAAGTTTCAATAAATTTAAAAAAATGGAAGTCATATCAACTATTCTCTTAGGTAACAATGGAATAAAACAGGAATCAATACCAAGAAGACTGCTCAACACCACATAATTACACAGAAATTTAAAAACTTGTTCCTGAATGAATGTTGGAAAAACAACAAAAGTAAGGCAGAAATCAAAAAATTATTTAAAATAAATGAGAACAGACACAATATACCAAAACCTCTGGGATGAAGCAAAAACAGAGTTAATAGGCAAGTTTATAACACTAAATACCTACCTCAAAAAGTTAAGAAAAAAATTAGCAATTACACCTGAAGGAACTAGAAAAACAAGAAAAAAGTAACCCCAAAGACAGCAGAAGAAAACAAATAACTAAAGTCAAAGCAGAACTGAACAAAATTGAGACTCCAAAATCCACACAAAGAATCAACAAGATTGATGGACTGCTAGGTAGATTAAGAAAGAAAAAAGAGAAAAGATCCAAATATGTACAAACAGAAATGACAAAGGTGACATTATAGCCAATCCCACAGAAATATGAAAGATCCTCAAACACCATTAGGAACACATAGAAGATATACAGGAAACTGGAAACTAGAAAATCTAGAGGAAATGGATAAATTCCTGGAAACACACAAGCTTCCAAGATTGAATCAGGAAGAAATTGAAACCCTGAACAGACCAATATCAAGTTCAAAAACTGAATCAGTAATAAAAAACCTACCAACCAAAGCAAGTCCTGGACAGACAGATTCACAGCCAAATTCTATTAGATGTACAAAGAAGAGCTGCCACCAATCTTACTGAAATTATTTCAAAACATCAACAAAGAGGGACCCTTCCTTAACTCATTCTACTAAACCAATATCATCCTAGAACCAAAATATTTCAAGGACACAACAAAAAGAGAAAACTATAGGCCAATATCCCTGAACACAGACCAAAATCCTCAACAAAATACTGGTAACCTGAATCCAACACCACATCAAAAGATAATTCATCACAGACTGTTGCCCCAACACCTTTTCCCCTTTGCTGATTTTTCTTTCTATTCTTTCACTGTAATAATTCACAGCTGTGAGTACAACTATATGCCACTATTCAGTACTCATGCTACTCCACAGTACCTGAAACCATTAATTACCCCTGTTTTTAAAAAATGTTCTCCTTGGCCAACTATGACCTCTATTAGTCTTTTTTTGCCAGTTCCTCTTTCTCTGTCCTCCAAGTTAGCAGTCTTTGCAGTCTCATTTGCAGTGCTATTCTTTAATAGTAAAAGATGATAGTGAAAAAGAATTATCATGTTCTTATGTGCTAGGCACTGCAATAAAGGCTTCATATCAACTCCTTGATTCCTCATTACAATTCCATGAGATAAGTAATAACATAATACCCATTTCAAATACAGACAAAATTAGATAACAGTATAAGGAATCTCCACAAATCCATCACTCACCTTCAACAATTATTAACATTTTGCCAATCTTAACTCATCAATCTATACACATTTTACCCATTATAGTATTTTAGAGAAAATTTCAGAAATTATCCATAAATACTTCAATATTTACCTTAAATATTCAAGGAGGTTCAATCGCTTGAATCTCTGCCTCCCAAGTTCAAGCGATTCTCTTGATGGTAAACACCTTCAATATTTACCTTTTGTTTTTCTGATAGGCCCTATCTTCTAGTTATACTGTATGACAGTAATGGATCCACATCCCTGTTGAATGACAGATTCCCTGTTGCCAAAGCATAAACTCCTTAGATTTCTTTGGCATATAACTCTAAATGTATAGGTCCAATCTACCTTTCCTGCCTTACCATCCATCACTTTCTCCTGCACTATGCCTTACCCAGCTTAAAACATTTACTATTCCACGAACATATCTTGCAACTTTTTTGTTGTGCAAAACATTCCATAAGGCCCTGTTCCTATCTCACAGAATACTACACATCCTGTTCACAATTATTGTATAAAAGCTGATCCTGAAATCACAAAATGGAAGTAAATATAAACTGCACTGAATTTCATTATTCCTCTTGAGCATATATTTTATAAAAAGCACAAAATTAAAATCAATATCTGTTGTCCTTTTTTCTCAATTTTATTTCTTATTCTTTAATTCTTCACGTATACTCTTAAGTTTTTTTGTTTGGTTTTTTTGTTGTTGTTTTGTTTTGTTTTGAGAGAATCTTCCCTTGTTGTTCACGAGATCTCAGTTCACTGCAACCCCCACCTCCCGAGTTCAAGCGATTCTCTTGCCTCAGCCTCCCGAGTAGCTGGGATTACAGGAGTGCACCACCAAGCCAGGCTAATTTTTGTACTTTTAGTAGAGACAGCGTTTCTCCCTGTTGGCCAGGCTGATCTCAAACTCCTAGCCTCAAGTGATCCACCTGCCTGGGCCTCCCAAGGTGCTGGGATTATAGGCGAGAGCTACCGTGCCTGGCCAGAAAGTTAATATTTTGATGACTCTAACAAATACATATCATGGCATTTCAGCAGTGGAACAGAACACTATGTCTCAAAACCTTGCTTTGGTCTCTAAAATTATAAAACTAAAGTAAGTTCTACTGTAGAAGTGTATGCAGAAAAACAAAAACAAAGTCCTCAAAAAATGAAAAGACAATAAACTACATTCTGAAAATCATCTAGCATAAAATTTAGTTATACTTCTTGCCTACCATGCTTCTCTTTAACTGCAAAATTTTAATATGTAGTCATAACAGAAAGGGTATTTTATAATCACCCCAGTTTTTCCTTCTAAATCTTTTACTATAAAATAATATAGGCAACAAAAAGATTAAGCTTTGCAAATTTTTTAAAACTTTTATAGGAAGAACTGTTTCATCATTTACTAATATATCTAAGTGCTGGCCAGGCACAGTGGCTCACGTCTGTAATCCCAGCACTTTGGGAAGCTGAGGCAGAAGCATCAATTGAGCTCCAGAGTTTGAGACCAGCCTGGGCACATACAGATACCCCATCTCTACAAAAAGTGTGAAAAAAAAATTAGCTGGGTATGGTGCTATGCACCTGTAGTCCCAGCTACTCAGGAGGCTGAGGGAGGATGGCAGCCTGAGCCCAGGAGTTCAAGAATATAGTGAGCTATAATCATGCCATTGGACTCCAGCCTGGATGACAGAGAGACTCAATCTCATTCATTCACTCACAAATAAATAAATAAATAAATAACTATATTCACTGTCTAGTTCAGATATTATTTTATTTGAGCTATTTTGTGTTTTACTTATTAGTATAAATCATACATGACGAAAGACAAACTTTAATAAGTCATGTTTATTTTTTCCTTTAACCACTAATAGCTATGAAAAACCTATAGAAAATTTTACTTATTATGACTGAAATAAGATCACTTCTTAGCCTTTTGGCTAAGATCAAGTATAGTAGGACCACAATATTAGCACAAATAATATATAGAAATGCACTTATTTTTGTATCATTTTAATTATGTGGTATCCCTAAATGATTATATTTTAAAAACACTAAATAACTGGTTCCATAAAATATCACTGACACAGGATGAAATTCAGTTACTAATACTGTCTTTCTATACTTTTTTAAGTCTAAGAATACAAATACAGGCTATTAAGAGATATAGAGATACATGTTGCTAATAAATGCTGTAATAACCTAAGATTCTAGAATAGAGATATTACCAAAATATGCAATCTCTGAATACATTAGCCCCCAAAGTAATAAAATTAAAGGAGTCTGATCAGATAAAAAGAGCTCTAACATTCTTTGGAGTAGTGTGAGATAGGTTCCTCATTTTGTTTAGCTTGCCAAAACACTGCTAAGAGTAATCACAAAATGTCCTCTCCCACAGAGTCCAAAAACTAAGAAAGAGAATTAAGAACTTAAGTATGGGGTTCCAAGTACTTTTCCTTAACTCTAAAATAAAACTCTAATTACTTGCTGGAGAAACCATGTGAAGGCACATGGAAATAGGGAAACCCTGAGACTACACAGAGACGCCTGGTTATCTTGGTGGTCTAGCTGAAGACAGTCTTCCAGCCAACCCTGCCAAGATGCCAGACTTATCAGTAAACTCTCTTGGACATTCCTACCAGAATGTCTTGGACACTGACCCCACAGCTGACTGTTGCCACAGGTAACCTCACACATCCCAGAATAACTAGCTACCCAGCTGACCCAGTCAAGCCACAAAAGCATGAGAGATAAAATGTTTATCAGTTTAATCCACTAAATTTTGGAGTACTTTGTTGCACAGGAAGATATAATCAAAACAGTTATGTTTAATATTTTAAGGGTATCATCATTCCTGTCTCAATAATGTTTTCAAGCCACAAACTTTGCATCAATCTGATACTTTAATCACAAACATACAATAATTTTAATGAGCACAGTCTACACACTGATCCCCAAACACTAGTATTAGAAATAAGGTAGGGGGAGGTAGCCAAGATCACAAATATTACTAAAAATAAATCAATAGCATGCAATATCACAAATAACAAATATTCATTTATAAGATTCCTCATTTATTCCAGTTCTAACTTTTCAACAATTTTAAATCAAAATTTAAAAAATAAACCACAAGTAGAAAATATTCCCACAGAAGTATTCATGAATGTATTTCAAAATGGAAGTATAAGAAAAATTACCTATAAGCAGTGGTTCTCAACCAGGGGTCATTTTGTCCCCAAGACATATTCAGCCATGTCTGACGTCCTCTTTTGCTGTCATACTAAGGGACAGAGGGTTGCTGGCATCTAGTAGGTAGAAGCCATATACTCCGCTAAACATCTCACATTGCACAAGACTGTCTCCCACAATAAAGAATTACCTGGCCCAAAATGTCAACAGTGCCAAGAATGAGAAACCACAGCTAGGAGGCATTAAAATATAAAGATATTATTTCCTTATAATCATTACCTTAAAATTAATCAAACTGAATGATTCTACTGGCAAAACTGATTATTAGAACTCAAACAATTTTCTTTTGAATGAAAACGTGATAATTTTGGTATTTTCTATATAAAGAAAAGCATACTGCATCAAACATTAAGCTACAGAAACATACAAGAAAAATTGATAATATTAATTACATGAAAAAATATGCGGAAAGAAGTGTTTGCAAATACATTACTGGGAAAGATTATTTCTAACTGCATTATAACTGCTAATTAAACCTATATTTTGTTTCATCCAATATTAATTGTAAAATATAAAAATCTAGGTACATAAAATTAATTCTACACTAACACCTTGCTAAATCCATATTCCAATAAATTATGATTAAGAAATATCTAAATTGATTATTTGAAAATATTTTTCCATTGTGCATTTTAGAAACAATTCATCTAATTATATGGTTCCACAGGACTAGGCCTGTGAATAAGTCAATTTACTTTTTGTCAAATACCTTAAGGAAAAAATATTTAAAAGCCTGAATAGGCTTTTTCAAGATAAGCTTTGGAGCTATGACCATATTTGCATTTCCTGTCCTTTTAGAAGAAACATTTTAATATGCTGAGACAGAGAAGAGTTTTCTGCAGTTTTGTAAAGGAAAGAATCATTGTGGCTATTGTAAAAGATTAAAAGATGAACCACTAAGAGTTGTTATACCAAACAAACGTAAAAGGCATTTCCTTCCTACATTAGAACAGGTAACAATAAACTTTTCATTACCTTCACATTTGGCTTCTTTGTTGAAACTCCTCTGTACCAACCTAAAACAAAGCATAAGAGGATATTAAAATCACAACGTCATGTTCAATAAGAGACACAATAGTATTTTTTGAAAAAAATAGATAAATGCACATCTTTCCTTAAATTACCCATTGTGGCTTTATTAGGATCTAGAGTTGTCATAGTAGCTTACTCCAAAAGGTACAGTCATATGGTGAATAAAACATTTCTAATTTTCATTACAAGGCATAAAAAGCCTTTCAACTGAGTAAAATGTAATTAGAAAAGACCTCAGAGGACATGTAATTCAAGAGCACAAAAATTCCTACATAAAGGTGTTGGGGCAGAGAAATGCTAAAATTGTATCACTTTTTTCAAGGCAGATAGGGAGTATAGCCCAGACTTTCTGTTTCATGGTCTCATCCAATCTCCCATGCAGTATACTACACTACTCTCATTTATTTGCCTTCCAGCTGCTAAAGTCAACATCCTTGCTAGTGCAGATCACCTTCTTGATTTATTTCCTTTCAGCATTCACATTCAGCAATACCAATAAAAGTTTTAATTACACAATAAAAAACAATTTTCAGAGAAAGAAAATTTTACTGTCAACTTTTCTCAATTTCAATGTATTATTTTCAGAGCTTTGCTACAGTTTCTTTATTTGGGTTTAAAAGGAAGCAGTTCCAATGGGTAGGAGAGGAAGCCAAGAGTCGTATTTAAAGAATGAAGATAAAGAAGAGATTGCTGATGATAGCTAAATTAATTGAGAGGTTATTACTGAGAGTTTGTCCCACATATTAACTTTTAAAATAACAAAGCTATGAAAAAAATCAACTTTTTTCACCTGAAAACATAACAACAAAAGAGATGAGCCTTGCTATTTAGAACAACAGCTGAAAAAATAAATTTCATGAACTCATTTTATACCTTGCATCTCAGTTTCTCCTTTTTGAAAAATGATAATAACTTACCAATGTGACATTTTACAGTATTTTAAGAAACATAACAGAAAATGACATCAGGAGGTATGGCAGAGTAAGTCTCTTCAAAAAGCCTCTCCTCAAAAGCAATGAGAACACTATAAAGCTAAAGTAATCAAGACAGTATGATATTGGTGAAAGATTAGGCAACTAGAGAACTTAATAGAGAATCCAGAAATAGACCCACATAAATACAATCAACTGATATTTGACAAAGGAGTAAAAGTAGTAAAATGGACAAAAAAGAGTTTTCAACAAATGGTGCTGGAACAACTGGACATCCATATGCAAAAAAAATGAATCTATGCACAGATATTACTCTAGTCACAAAAATAAACTCAAAATGTATCATAGAGCTTAACATAAAATGCAAAACTACAAAACTCCAACAAGATAACATAGGAGAAAATCTAAGTAATCTTGAGTACAGCAATGACTTTTTAACTACAACACCAAAAGCATGATCCATGGAAGAAATAATTGATACACAGAGCTTCATTAAAATTAAAAACTCCTCTGTGAAAGGCAATGTTAAGAAAATAAAATGACAAGCCACAAACCGGGAGAAAATATTTACAAAAGACCTATCTGATAAAGGAATGTTATCCAAAACATACAAAGAACTCTTAAAACTCAGCAAGAAAACAAACAGCCCAGCCAGGTGCGGTGGCTCACACTTGTAATCCCAGCACTTTGGGAGGTTGAGGTGGGCAGATCATGAGGTTAGGAGTTTGAGACCAGCCTGACCAACATGGTGAAACCCCGCATCTCTACTAAAAATACAAAAATTAGCCAGGCATGGTGGCATGTGCCTGTAATCCCAGCTACTCAGCAGGTTGAGGCAGGAGAATCACTTGAACCCAGGAGGTGGAGGTTGCAGTAAGCTGAGATGGTGCCACTGCACTCCAGCCTGGGTGGCAGAGCGAGACTCCATCTCAAAAAAAAAAAAAAAAGAGGCCAGGCGCAGGTGGGTCATGAGGTCAGGAATTAGAGACCAGCCTGAGCAACATGGTGAAACCCCACCTCTACTAAAAATACAAAAAAAATTAGCCGGGCATAGTGGTGCATGCCTGTAATCCCAACTGCTTAGGAGGCTAAGGCAGGAGTATCACTTGAACCTAAGAGGCAGAGATTGCAGTGAGCAGAGATCACACCAGTGCACTCCAGCCTGGGCAACAGAATGAGACTCTGTTTCAAAAAGAAAAAAAAAGAAGAAGAAGAAAAGAGCCCAATTAAAAAATAAGCAAGACATCTAAACAGACACTTCACCAAAGATACAGGGATAACAAATAAGAATATGAGAAGATGCTCAACATCACTGTGTGATTAAGCAATTGCAAATGAAAACAACAATGAGGTACCACTACATGCCTTATCACAATGGCCAAAACCAGAACACTGACCTGAACCAAATGCTGGTGAAGACATAAAGCAAAAGGAACTCTCTCATTCACTGTTGATGGAAATCCAAAATGGTACAAAAGCACTCTGGAAGACAGTTTGGCAGTTTCTAACAAAACTAAACATATTGTTACCATATGATTGAGCAATCCATTCCTTATATTTACCCAAATGAGTTGAAAACTTACATCCACACAAAAAAACTACAAATTGATGTTTACAGCAGCTTTATCATACTTTCTGCCAAAACTCAAAAGCATCTAAGATGTCATTCTTCAGCGATGAGTGAATAAATCAACTGTGGCACATCCATTCAATGGAATGTTATTCAGAGACAAAAAGAAATGAGCTAACAAGCCATGAGAAGACACTGAAGGAATCTTAAACGCCTACTGTGGATACATTTAACACCATATAATGATAATGCAAATGTGACACCATGCTCTCTTGTAGTCAACCCTCCTCCCCAACCTCTTCCCCCGGCCCTGACAACCATTAAGTAGTTTCAAAACCACATTATCATTTATAAGGGATGCCACCATTATAAGGTGCACATGAGAATTCTGCTCAGTGAACTTCAGCCATCACCTTTTCTTAAAACCGAAACTCTGCTACAAGCTTTGCCAAATTTATCCATTCTATGACTAAGAAGAATTGAAGACAGTAAGGAAAAGAGAAAAGGAAGAACAACTCATTATTTTTGTCTCTCACATAAGAAATAAAAAAGTTCATAAGCTCTCAAAGAAACAACTAAAATATCTCCCAAATCATTATGAATCAACAGGAAATATATGCTTTTCATGAATCAGTACAATGAAGTATTTTCCAAATGTCAATTTACCTACTGTCCAAGAACTCTGGACAATCTACCTCTGCAATTATATTCTCCCCTTTCATTTTCATCATTAATATCTTGACTTTCCAAAATTTCAGAATACTAGCAAAGAAAGTGAAACTCCCCTTGATGTTCCGATTGTCTGAGCCTTCATCAATTTCAACGTCATCATATGCATTTAACCGAAGAACACATCAGAGTCTCATTTGGTGAGTAAAACATCTGCTGGTTTGATTACTACTACGAACTTAAGGTTAAGGCAAAGTTTTACACTCTAACATTTTCAGATATAAATTTTTGTAGAAATTAAAGAAAGGAAGGCATTCTCACAACACTCAAGTTTATAAAGATTTATGTCGAACTTTAACTTAAGTCAGAAAAATATAATTGAATTCTATAAAATGCTAAACAAGTATTGCCTCCAAAAGTTCTCTATTGGTCTTCTATCCCTTCTACCTATAAATACCAGCTCTTCCCTTCCTCAGTAACTTGCTGCAACTCTCTAACTTCTAAGCTAGGGGCATGTTACTCACAGTATAACTGCAAGAAACACAGACTTTTCCCACTTTACCCAAATGTATGGAAATGAAAGAATTACTGGAAATGGTTTGGGTATTAACTTGAGATTCCAAAAGAAAAGTTTAACTTTTTGAGCCTCAGTTACTCCTCTGCTCTAAACTCTCCAAAAGCATCCCAGGTCAAAATAAAATCCAAACCCTTTATTAGAGCCTCTGCCGATCTCAACGTCCACCACACTCTCTGCTTCTCCCCATCCCATCCATCCACTGCAGCCATAGTAGTCTCTCTGCAATTCCTTCAACTTACTAAGCTGGCTCCCGCCTCAGCACCTTTATACTTTTTGCACCATATTTCTGGACGGTTCTTCCCCTCCCCAAACCCCTTCTACCCAGAATATCTCAGGATTACTTCCTCATTTCCATCTGTTCTCTGCCCAAATGTTATCTTCTCAGAAAGGCCATCCCAAATCATCCTATATAAATAAACAGAAGAGAGAAGCTTCCCCCCACCCACTTCCCCACTAATACGGTCTGGCTCTCTGTCCCCATCCAAATATCATCTTGAATTGTAATCTCAATTCTAATCCCCACATGCTGGGGGAGCGACCCAGTGTGAGGTAACTGAATCTGGGGGCAGTTACCCCCATGCTGTTCTCATGATAGTGAGTCCCCATGAGATCTGAAGGTTTTATAGGGAGCTTTCTCCCCTTTGCTCAGCACTTCTCTCACCTGCTGCCATATGAAGAAGGACATGTTTGCTTCCACTTCCACCATGATTATAAGTTTCCTGAGGCCTCCCCAGCCATGCAGAACTGAGTCAATTAAACCTCTTTTCTTTATAAATAACCCAGTCCTGGGTATTTCTTCATAGCAGCATGAGAACAGACTAATACACTATATTCATACTGCAGAGTGTAGGGTGCTGCTAAAAGGATACCCAAAAATGTGGAAGCAACTTTGGAACTGGATAACAGGCAGAGGCTGGAACAGTCTGGAGGGTTCAGAAGAAGACAGGAAAATGTGGAAAAGTCTGGAACTTCCTAGAGACTGAGGGCTCAGAAGACAGAAAGATGTGGGAAAGTTTGAAACTTCTGAGAGACTTGTTGAATGATTTTGACCAAAATGCTGATAGTGATATTGACAATGAAGTCCAGGCTGAGGTGGTCTCAGATGGAGATGAGGAATTTGTTGGGAATTGGAATAAAGGTGGCTCTTGCTATAGTTTAGCAAAGAGACTGGTGGCATTCTGCCCATGCCCTAGAGATCTATGAAACTTTGAACTTGAGAGAGATGATTTAGGGTATCTGGTCAAAGAAATTTCTAAAGAGCAAAGCATTTTCAAGAGTGTAACTTAGCATAAAAGTTTGGAAAATCTGCAGCCTGACGATGCGGTAGAAAAGAAAAATCCATTTTCGGGGAAGAAATTCAAGCCTGCTGCAGAAATTTGCAAGGTAATGGGAAGCCAAATGTTAATCACCAAGACAATGAGGAAAACGTCTCCAGCGCATGTCAGAGACCTTCATGGCAGCCCCTTTCATCACAGTCCCAGAGGCCTAGGAGGGAAAAACGGTTTCCCGCACAAGGTCCAGGGCCCCACTGCTGTGTGCAGCCTGAGGACTTGGTGCCCTGTGTCCCAGCTGCTTCAGCTCCAGCCATGACTAAAGGTACACCTCAGGTCATTGCTTCAGAAGGTGAAAGTTACAGCTCAGGCCACTGCTTCAGAGGGTGGAAGCTCTATGCCTTGGCAGCTTCTATGTGGTATTGGCCCTGTGGGTATGCAGAAGACAAGAATTGAGGTTTAGGAACCTCCGCCTAGATTTCAGAGGACGCATGAAAATGCCTGGGTGTCCAGGCAGAAGTCTGCTGCAGGGGCAGAGTCTTCATGGAGAACCTCTGCTAGGGCAGTGCAGAAGGGAAAGATGGAGTAAGAGTCTCCACACGGAGTCCCCACTGGGGCACTGCCTAGTGGAGCTGTCAGAAGACAGCCACCATCCTCCACAACGGGATCCCTGGGAATTAGAAGTGATAGATCCCTCTCAGAATCTAAGGCTCTGTTCTGTTTTGCATTGTGTTATCTGATGTTTTTTACTTTTGGGTGTATCAGAAATTACTTCACATTATGACAGAACTTTGGGGTGTGATAACCAAAATATACTTTGGTAGGAAATATATTTTTAGCAATAGCTACTGCAGTTATGGGGGGATACTTGGCTCTTTGCATGTTTGGATAAGAGAAGCAAGCTCTTGGCAACCTGGAAGGAATGAAGATATCCCTCTCCCACAACTGAGAGGTAAGATCTCATGGGGTTGGGTTAATCACAGAATGAGCTGATTGGCTTTGGGTTGCTTTGCAATGAAATGCACAGTAAAATCATTGCACTGTCTTGTTCCATAATGTTTTTCTTTTGGGGATCCAGAATCTGCTACAAAAATGGAACCCTTAATTTTGGGTTTTGTTAATCTGCTTTGCCTTACAGTTGTGCCTGCTTATTAGGCCCTAAAACTGCATACTTTAAAGAAAACCTAAAAACTGGCGAATAAAAAAATCTTACAAGTACTGGATCTTCTTCTGTCTGTGGGTTTATATGTGCTGTATATGTGATATGAGGCTTTAATAGAGGCTGCCCTAAGGAATTTTGTCATCCATGAACAATTGTTGTCTTGTTTTGATCCTCTTAAAAAGATGGTTTATAGTCAGCTATATAACTTTGACAGGTGCTCTTGAATGGAGGTGTCTGGTAAGTTTGAAGACTGTGATTTTGATTAATTGGTTTAAAGGTAATAAGCACTTAAATCAAATATTTTGTCAGAGCAGTAAAAAGTGCAATGCCTTTTAGCTCATGTGACTTAAGTAATCTTTGGGAAATAAAAACAGTTTTGCATGCAAGGTGTGTAAAGAAAGTGATATGTGATTTGGTAAAAGATTATAAAAAGGCATGTGAATGTGAGGTAGTTTTGCCTAAAGGGTTAAATGATTGTTTTATGTTAGATAGGATACAGCTGAAGATTTGTGCAAGTTGTGAAACATTTGTGAAAAATTAATCTTGTAAAAAAAAGTCTGTGTGTGAACAATGGAATAAATATACAACAGGGTTTTCTCAGAGCACTAACCTGCCTTCTGTAACAAAAATTTGTAAACAGTTATAAAAAAGGTTTATGAGAATCTACCTTATGGTCAAAGTGATTAAGATTGAATAGAATTGTCTATAAGGTTTTAAGAATTGGGTGTGACATTAATAGTACACCAATGCAAGGGTGAAATATGGCTTTCTGTCTTGAACAAGATTTTCATGTCACATTAAAAAATAATGAAGGGGTCGGGCGCGTTGGGTCACACCTGTAATCCCAGCACTTTGGGAGGCCGAGGCAGGCAGATCACGAGGTCAGGAGATCGAGACCATCCTGTGAATGGTGAAACCCCGTCTCTACTAAAAATACAAAAAATCAGCCGGGCATGGTGGCAGGCACCTGTAGTTCCAGTTACTCAGGAGGTTGAGTCAGGAGAATGGCGTGAACCCGGGAAGCAGAGCTTGCAGTGAGCCGAGATCATGCCACTGCACTTCAGCCTGGGTGACAGAGCAAAACTCCGTCTCAAAAAAATAAAAAATAAAAAATAATGAAGGATTTTTGTTTGCTCCTTTTGAATAACTACAGGAAAAAGAAGGGAAAGAAAAAAGACACTTTGGAAAGCTAAGTCTTCCCTCTTAGTTTTTGCCTTTTTTAAATGTTTGAGTTATCATTTTGGCTAAATGAATGACTTACAGTGACATGGAACTCTATTTTATAATATGAAGTGTCTTAAAACTTTGATATTTGACAAACTTTCCAAAATCAAACTATAAAGTATGACTTTCTCTGACTTAATTAATATTTTAGCTATTAAGTCACCTAAGGTCCAAAAATAACATATTCGACTTATTTGGTATACAAACCATACAGAAAATACCATCAAATAAGAAATGGTGTTTGGCTTTCTCGGGGATACATCTGCGTTAATGTTATTGTTATGTGTCCCAAAATTATGAAAAACTCCTATAAGTCTGATATGACTTAGCATGTGTTATTAATAATTATAATTGTTATGTAAAATTGTTGTATGCCACAGAACTAAAACTCCTAGTCAAATGTAGCTTTAATAGGGGCTTCCCAAAAGAATTTGGTCATCCACGAACACTTGTTTTCTTGTTTTAATCCTCTTCAAAAACAATTGTTTTCTTGTTTTGATCCCTTGAAAAAAACCTCTTCAAGTTTTATAATTAGCTGTAGAACTTCTGACAGGTGCTCTTGAATGTAGGTTTCTGGTAAGTTTGGAGATTACAACATCAGAATGCAGAAAAAGCTTTCAGAACTCTCCTGGAGAGCTGAAATGTTCATGAATATCAAGCAGAAGAGGAGTTAACTGCAAAGACTAAACTAAAAAGTTCAAAGTAATCTTTTTGACTTTGCTTAAAATGTTGCTGATCCTTTGTTTTGTTTTTTAGAGTCAAGAAAACTTTTCTTTTGAGCTACTTACAGCTTTTAACAATTAAGTAAAGTATACTCCTGTGAAAAAAATTTGGAGCACATTTGTTTCTCTCTACCTGATTTCTCCAGAATTTGGAAACTATTTGTGAGTATTCTTAATTTATGGCAATATAGTTATTTGCATAAGTGCAGTAAGAATGTTTTCTTTTGCAACAGGACACAATTTGAGAAACTGGTTATTTTACCAAGGTTTTGACTGGAATGGTGTGCTTTCCTTTAAGGAATCAAATTTGACATACAGAGCAATGAAAGCCCCATGGGAAAACCGACCTCATACCTTGCCTACACAGTCCCCGTACAGGATTCCTGACCTCTGGTAAGTAAAGAATGTCACTTTCTGAAAGGTCCAGGGGCCCCAAATAGTCTTGAGACCTCAAGAGGAGATGAGTTTACCCAATTCATAGGTATTTGAGGGTACACAAACCCATGGCTGGGCTGGGCTTTAAAAAAAAATCTTATCTGAGATTCCTTATGGAACACAATTCCATCAAAGCCTATTTAAAAAGTCTATGTGACAAATAATTATTCTTGCTGCACTTTAAATAAATAATCAGGCCAAGTATAAGAATAAGGCTTATTTTGCAAACAAATTGGTCCTATTACAATTTGTCTTTAGTAAAATGGAAGACTAAAGAAAAAAAATGTTTCAAGAATTATGGTATGCCTTTTATTAGATTCTAATCTCATCAGTTGTTTCGAAGTTTTATCTGCATTTTAGACTAATCCTGCTTATCCTGTGAACCAACCAGTGATCTCTGACTGCTGCTCAGAAGAAAGAGAGGGATGACTAATGCAAACATCTGGATCAATATTCTAATTCTGGGCACACATTGGCATCAGCTAGCAACCCCATATCAGCTTGGTTCCAACAATTGCCCAGTTCATGAAAAGCTTTCTTATTTAGTTTACTTGGGATAATTTTACTTATTTTGCTTTACTGTTGTGGAATATATTGCTGTTATACTCTTTGTATAGGAATGCAGGATAAGCTTACCGAATGTTTTCTTAAATTGAAGACTTGTTGATCTTCCAGATATCACCTTTCTTCAAACTCACAGCTATGAATGGCCCTCGACATACCAACGCTTTCTGACTGAGTTCCTCTCTAACATGAATACAAGAGACCCTGAGAGTTAGGCAGGAATATCACCGCCCCTATTCAGCCTGAAAAAGTTACAGAAGATGGATCTTCGTCCCTCTACTAACCTTAGGATTAAGAGTTCCCTTGTAAAAGGGAGAAGAAAAATATGTCAGAGGTGTTTGAATAAGACCAACTCCATCTCGAATAGGCGCTAGGTAAAATAAGGCTGAGACCTACTGGGTTGCATTCCCAGGAGTTTAGGAATTCTAAGTCACAGGATGAGATAGTAAGTAAGCACAAGATACAGGTCATAAAGACCTTGCTAATAAAACAGGCTGCACTATTCTTATAAATCTGTTTAAGTTCCTTATAGATTCTGGATATCAGACCTTGGTCAGATGGGTAGATTGCAAAAATTTTCTCCCATTCTGTAGGCTTCCTGTTCACTCTGATGATAGTTTCTTTTGCCATACAGAAGCTCTTTAGTTTAATTAGATCCCATTTGTCAATTTTGGCTTTTGTTGCCATTGCTTTTGGTATTTTAGTCATGAAGTCTTTGCCCATGTCTATGTCCTGAATGGTATTGCCTAGGTTTTCTTCTAGGGTTTTATGGTTTTAGGGCTTACGTTTAAGTCTTTAATCCACCTTGAGCTAATTTTTGTATAAGATGTAAAGAAGGGGTCCAGTTTCTATTTTCTGCATATGGCTAGCCAGTTTTCCCAACACCATTTATTAAATAAGGAATCCTGTCCCCATTGCTTGTTTTTGTCAGGTTTGTTGAAACAACCTCATCAAAAAGTGGGCAAAGGATATGAACAGACACTTCTCAAAAGAAGACATTTACGCGGCCAACAAACATATGAAAAAAAGCTCATCATCACTGGTCATTAAAGACATGCAAATCAAAACCATAATGAGATACCATCTCATACCAGTTAGAATGGTGATCATTAAAAAGTCAGGAAACAACAGATGCTGGAGAGGATGTGGAGAAACAGGAAGACTTTTACACTGTTGGTGGGAGCATAAATTAGTTCAACCATTGTGGAAGACAGTATGGCGATTCCTCAAAGATCTAAAACCAGAAATACCATTTGACCTAGCAATCCCATTACTGAGTATATACCCAAAGGATTATAAATCATTCTACTATAAAGACACATGCACACATATGTTTATTGCAGCACTATTCACAATAGCAAAGACTTGGAACCAACCCAAATGCCCATCAATGATAAACTGGATAAAGAAAATGTGGCACATATACACCATAGAATACTATGCAGCCATAAAAAAGGATGAGTTCCTGCCCTTTGCAGGGACACAGATGAAGCTGGAAACCATCATTCTCAGCAAACTAACACAGGAACAGAAAACTAAACACCGCATCTTCTCACTCATAAGTGGAGATGAACAATAAGAACACATGGACATAGGGAGGGGAACATCACACACCAGGGCATGTCGGTGGGTGGAGGACTAGGGGAGGGACAGCATTAGGAGAAATACCTAATGTAGATGACGCATTGATGGGTGCAGCAAACCACCATGGCACGTGTATACCTATGTAACAATTCTGCACATGTATCCCAGAACTTCAAGTATAATTTTAAAAAATAAAAATAAATAAAACAGGTTGCAGTAAAGAAGCCAGCCAAAACCCACCAAAACCAAGATGGCAATGAAAGTGACCTCTGGTTGTCCTCACTGCCCATTATATGCTAATTATAATGCATTCGCATGCTAAAAGACATGCCCACCAGTGCCATGATAGTGCACAAATGTCATGGCAATGTCAGGAAGTTATCCTATATGGTTTAAAAGGGGAGGAACCCTCAGTTCCAGGAATTGCCCACCCCTTTCCTAGAAAACTCATGAATAATCTACCCTTGTTTAGCATATAATCAAGAAATAGGCATAAAACAGTCAACCAGGAGGGCTGCTCTGCCTGTGGAGTAGCCATTCTTTCATTCCTCTATTTTCCTAATAAACTTCCTTTCACGTCAAAAAAATAAAATAATATGCATTCTTATTTAGATTGTGAAATGCCCTTGCCAGTCACTCAATGCAAGTGAGGCTATACTATCCCAAAGAGCCAACAGTACCACAACAATTGGTGCTGACAGAGAAGCTGCAGAACAGTGTCAGCAGTGTGAACCTAAACGAATGAAGCCTCTATACAGATCAGGCCATGTGACAGTCAACAATCCGCAATCCTTTACAAAGATTCCAGGTGCAAACCAATCAAACCAGATCAAAAGCATCAAATGCAGTCCAACAAAAAAATACCCCTTTGACAAGAAGTTTCAAAGATTAAAGTTTTTTATTCCAAAGGTTTAACATATATTCCTCACTGATGAAAGGAAAAAATGAAAATGTATTTATATCCAATACCTGGCTAATAGCTGCACAGGAAGTAGAGACAGGTAGAAGATAAGCACAAATTCTCTCCCATTCCATTCCATGATTTAAAGTAACTTAATAACAAACCATGGTTCTTTGCGAAGACTTGCACAAGGACCCACTTTAGAGATCATTTAAGCAACCAACTGTAAATTCAAAAGCCAAAACAAAATCCACAATCTTTTAAAATACTGATTTTTTTTCCCTTTGGTGAATCAATAAAAATATATGGAGTTCACCCAATTCTGGATCCCTTTTCCAGTTATATAACTAATGATAGGCAGGAAACAAAGTACCAACCACTTGTAAAAATAAGAAACTTGTAAGAGAATTCAGCCACAAAANCATTCGCATGCTAAAAGACATGCCCACCAGTGCCATGATAGTGCACAAATGTCATGGCAATGTCAGGAAGTTATCCTATATGGTTTAAAAAGGGGAGGAACCCTCAGTTCCAGGAATTGCCCACCCCTTTCCTAGAAAACTCATGAATAATCTACCCTTGTTTAGCATATAATCAAGAAATAGGCATAAAAACAGTCAACCAGGAGGGCTGCTCTGCCTGTGGAGTAGCCATTCTTTCATTCCTCTATTTTCCTAATAAACTTCCTTTCACGTCAAAAAAATAAAAATAATATGCATTCTTATTTAGATTGTGAAATGCCCTTGCCAGTCACTCAATGCAAGTGAGGCTATACTATCCCAAAGAGCCAACAGTACCACAACAATTGGTGCTGACAGAGAAGCTGCAGAACAGTGTCAGCAGTGTGAACCTAAACGAATGAAGCCTCTATACAGATCAGGCCATGTGACAGTCAACAATCCGCAATCCTTTACAAAGATTCCAGGTGCAAACCAATCAAACCAGATCAAAAGCATCAAATGCAGTCCAACAAAAAAATACCCCTTTGACAAGAAGTTTCAAAGATTAAAGTTTTTTATTCCAAAGGTTTAACATATATTCCTCACTGATGAAAGGAAAAAATGAAAATGTATTTATATCCAATACCTGGCTAATAGCTGCACAGGAAGTAGAGACAGGTAGAAGATAAGCACAAATTCTCTCCCATTCCATTCCATGATTTAAAGTAACTTAATAACAAACCATGGTTCTTTGCGAAGACTTGCACAAGGACCCACTTTAGAGATCATTTAAGCAACCAACTGTAAATTCAAAAGCCAAAAACAAAATCCACAATCTTTTTAAAATACTGATTTTTTTTCCCTTTGGTGAATCAATAAAAATATATGGAGTTCACCCAATTCTGGATCCCTTTTCCAGTTATATAACTAATGATAGGCAGGAAACAAAGTACCAACCACTTGTAAAAATAAGAAACTTGTAAGAGAATTCAGCCACAAAATAGAAAAATGTAATTATTCAAAAGGTCTACATTCAAAATCTTCTTTCCACTATTTGCACTGAAAATTTTACACAAAAATCATCTGCATTTATTTGTATAGTTTAAAATTATATTAAATCTTCATTTGTGATCTGCAAATTTAAAGATAATAATCACCAATAAATAAATTACATTAAAACAGGATTTTACTTGCAAATGAGTCATTATTTTGTTAAGATTAGTCACTCTGGAGGGCCATAAGCAAATTTCAATAATACTGCCACTGATCAAGATATTTTTAAACTCTTTTGGAATTATAATACTATATATTTGTCAACTTCTGGTTCTAGTACTGACAAAAACTTTGCTTTGGACAAAATAAATGAAACAGCTGTGTAAGGATATTGGAAAGCAACTATCATCGACAGAACGTCAGACACTATAATCTCCAAGAGAAGGAAACCACATCAAGGTGAGCTCCTCATTCACCTGACTTTTTTTTCTGAGGGCATACCAGCAGAAAATAATAGTTCCATTGAGATAAGAGAAAAATGTTGACAGTGAGGGCTACCAAAGTAACTGAGCCTTAGGGACAAAAATCTCAGAAAGAAATGAATTACAGTAAATCCAAAATTTTATGTATAATCTCCACTCCTGAGATTTCCCAATTCCCAAAATGGCATCCAGGGCTCCAAGAAACCCCACAAAAAGCAGCAGACGAGAGGCTGAAGAGCTGAGCAGAGCCACATTACATTTAGGAGAAATCAGTAACACCGTGACTTTTCAAATAAATTATGTAAGTCAAATATTAACTAAATGAAACCTTTAAAATGCTAAAAGAAAATACCCATCAACCTAAAATTCTATACTGAGGACAAATATCATTCAAAAATGATGACAAATTTAAGAGATTCATATAAGCAGAAAGTGACACAATGTGCAGCAAATCAGCGCTGAAGAAATACTACTAAAAGGTGTATCTAAATGGCAAATAAATAAATAAATAAATAAATAAATAAATAGATAAATCCCAGCTAGAACTATGTAAAAGCATGATAAAAAAGATAATTGAAAAGGGTAAAAGGGTCCAGGTGCAGTGGCTCACACCTGTAATCTCAGCACTTCGGGAGGCCGAGGCGGGCAGATCACAAGGTCAGGAGTTTGACCTCATGTCTGACCAACATGGTGAATTCCGACTCTACTAAAAATACAAAAATTAGCTGGGCATGGTGGCACACACCTGTAATTCCAGCTACTCAGGAGGCTGAGGCAGGAGAATCACTTGAACCTGGGAGGCAGAGGTTGCAGTGAGCAGAAACTGTGCCACTGCACTCCAGCCTGGGCGACAGAGCAAGACTCTGTCTCAAAAAAAAAAAAAAAAAAAAGGGTAAAAGGCTGGGTGCAGTGGCTCATGCCTGTAATCCCAGTACTTTAGGAGGCCAAGGCAGGCATATCACTTGAGGTCAGGAGTTCGAGACCACCCTGGCCAACATGGTGAAACCTTGTCTCTACTAAAAATACAAAAATTAGCAAGGTGTGGTGGCACACACCTGTAGTTCCAGCTATTCGGGAAGCTGAGGCCACGGAGGCAGAAGCTGCAGTGAGCCGAGATGGCACCACTGCACTCCAGTCTAGGTGACAGAGCGAGACTCCATCTCAAAAAAACACACACACACACACAACAAAAAGGAGTGCATGTTTCAAACTCTAGGATAACCACTAAGGGAAAAGCTGTAAAACCAGTAAGCTAATAGAGGAGCCTAAATGAAATAATTAAAATGCTGAGTTAATTCAAGGAAAGTAAGAAAGGGTAAGTTGAGAAACTAAGGAACAAAAAGAAAACAAGGACCAAGATGATACACTTACACCTAACTATATCAAACTGTAAAAGGACTAAATAATCCAGATTGCTAGATTAAACAAAAATAAACTCCCAAACTATAAGCTATAGGTTGGTGCAAAAGTAACTAGGGGTTTTGCTGTTACTTTCAATGGCAAAACCACAATTACTTTTGCACCATTCTAATATTTATACATGCTACAGACAGAATGTTTTGTGTTCCTCCAGCAAATTTATATGTTGAAACCTAATCCCCAATATAAGCGTATCCAGACGTCAAGCCTTTGAAAAGGTGATTGGATCATGAGAACAAGGCCCTTATAAAAGGGATTAATGCCCTTACAAAAGAGACCCCAGAGATCTCACTTGCTCCTGTTTCATAGATGCAATATCTTCCTTTGTCTCTCAGAGGATATTAATGGTAATCTTTCTTCACCCTGTGCAGTCTGTTTCCTACAAAGTGATTTTTCATTTTGGGGGACAGAATGGGAGATAGTTAAATACGGCCATCTTTCATGTTAGATGCATCCTCAAATACCCTGTATCCTTGGTTGCCAGTTCATATTTAAGGCAAAGGAAATAAAAAGTTAACTGGAAGCTCCAAATAGTTGAGTGAAGCTTGCTGACCTTATGGTTCACTGCACAGAGATCTCACTGTATCATTTGTTGTGGAGACCCAGACTTCAATAGTATCAAGTAGGAAAAGTCAGGAGACAGAAAACATACCAATCATTCAAACAGGAAAAATTTACTATAAAGAAATATTAAATAGGTAAAAGATGGTAAACAACTGAAAATGGAAGAGAGCTCTAATATATAAGAGAGGTAGCAACTACAGAAAGCAGCTGCCACATTTAAGGCTGAGGGAAAAGTAAACAAGGAAAAAAAAAGGCTTACCAGCTTACAAAAGGGGCCCCAAAAGGCTAAGATACAGATCTGTGAGGAAATGTTCGACTACTGCAGAAATATGCTATCCACTGACTACTCAGTGAGAAAGGATGTTGCTGAAGGTCATGCATCAGAACAAAGACCACTGCTTGCCATGGGAAATACTGTGGGCCTCAACTACTTGCAGAGCAGTCTGCCACTGTGATTAAAAAAAAAAAAACATGAAGAACCACATCCCTTCTTCCTAACAACCTCCCTCCTGCACTCCTTTATTGGCAGTAACTAACATAGATTCAGCTGACAAAGAAAAAATATATTTTGCAGAGTCCAGGGCCTTCCCCTTATCATGGATTGCCCACACAAAAGTCTTCTAGTCTCCTGCTTGAAAGGGGAAAGGACTCGCTGCCAGGATTTTGAGAGCCGAGTACAGGATGAAGGCTGTCAGTCTTCAATATTCAGTAGGCATACTGTCACTTAACCACCCCCGACCCAGTTTTAATATGGAACGCTTCTCCTCAACTGTGCATGAAATCTCCCAATCCAAGGATGCTCTATTTTAACCCTCCATCAAAAATAAACCTCAAAACTTCTACCAGGATGAGATAAGAGTGGCCATCAAATGAGATGAAGTAAAGGAGAACCACTTAAAAATATATTCATCCTCAGTTCCAAAGGTATCTGGTGCTAAAATTTACTATGCTTTTTGAGGATATGCTGTGTAAACAAGGTTAGTTCTCAGCTATTCCTGCTACCACCTTGAGATTCGGCTGTCTCAGCTCTACTAAGTGACAGTTCCTACTCTTTCAATGCCTTGCCAATTTCCTTGTCCTTATGGGTATATGACATTTTATAATCTCTGTATCTTCTTTTTTGTAGTGTTTCAGAGAGAAGCAAAGTTAAATGCAGATATTCAATACTCCACTGTAACCCCAAAGCTTCCAAATACTATTTTCAACTTGGTAGCAAATTTTTATCCTTTGACAGTTTGTAAACTTACTCTGAGGGAAATTCCAAATATTTTTTATAAAAGCCCATTATTATTAAAAGAATTATATAATCTGCCCAAGTGCCTGTTACAGGTACAACATTCCTCTAGATGTACATGCTATAACATTTGCTTTTAAACTGTTTGCTAATTTATGATATTTAATATTAAACAAAATTACAAGGAGGATTAAAGATTAATACAAAGATACATGTTCTTTTTTGAGTCCTAACACTAGCACTGAAACAAACATAAGAGAAAAATTGGAATGAACACCAACCATGGCACAGATATAATCTTCCTAGTCATAGCTCAAAGGTTATTAGTTCATTTATCCACCTAAAATTTACATGGAAAAATAGCTATGTTGCAGAGGATAACTTGAGGCATCAGAAAGTCATGCTCACTGTCATAAATCATCCAAAACAGAGCTAGAAATACACCCTGGTCCATTATCCTCTCTACAAAGCCAATAATATATCTAGAAAAAGGTACACTAGGAAATGGCAGTGAACAGGCAAGACTTGGGAGCACAAGGAAAAGATACATATCAGTCTGAGTTGCCTGTGAGCCATTCATCAAAGGCCATGAATGACTGAGGTTATCTACATCATTTTGACCCCCTAAAAAATTTGGTTTCAAATATGTACACAAAATCACAAAACAAATTACAACCCTCCTCTGCCTACCACAGGCTATCTTCAAGACCCAGGAGTATGCAAAACATATTAATATAAACCTTCAAACCCTGAGGCTTCTTTTTCCAATAGCCCACAGTCTATTACTAACTTAGCAAACTCTTATATAATTCCCCATGAATGAAAAGCTTTCCAGCTGACCAGAGAACTATAGTTCAAAGTTACCTCTATTGCTCATGTGTTCAAACATAGAAAACCTCATAAATACGTTGTATTCATTTATCCACTTTTTAAAGTAGCCTAGTAGGGTAAAGAGCAAGCCCCATACAACCCAACAGACTTTGTAAATGGCTCTCAAAAAATACTGCTCTAGACTATCAGTGATCTTTCTAAACTTAAGTCACTCAGTGAGTTCCAAACAGCTTAATACTCAAGGCAGATCAAGAGAATCCAAATATACCTTCTGTCACATATAACCTATGTTCTACTCAGCCACTTTTAGTTTCCTCAACTAAAAAAATGGAGGTAGTAATGTCTCACAAGACTACCGTGAGATTAGTTAAAATAATGAATGTATAATACCTACTAGTGGTGCCTAGATTAAATAATGAATGTATAATACCTACTACTGGTGCCTAGGACATGGTGGTTAATGAGCAAATGATAACTATTATAAAATTCCAATTTATTTTTAAAAATTAACTTAAGTTGCAAGTATAATGAAAAATCTGTCAAACACATTTAAAAGTAATAGTGTTAAGTATTTAGAACTATATTTTACAAATGTATGCTAAGTATGCTGATTTCAAATTCTGTGACAATATTCAAACATAAATCAGTTTCTAGAGCTAACAGAAATGAGGTCTTTATAACTACAAGAAGCCTTTTTTCTTATCAAAAAGATGAAAATGTTAATTCTCCATATAATCTCATTAAAATTTGAAATGTTAAGTGTCATTAGTAAGTGGCAGGAATATATTTATCCACCAAAGTACAGTAGAGACTAATAAAAATGGTACCTAAGGCCAGGCACAGTGGCCCACGCCTGTAATCCCAGCATTTTAGGAGGCCAAGGCAGGGGGGATTGCTTGAGCCCAGGAGTATGGTACCAGCCTGGGCAACACAGCAAGACTCTACCAAAAAAATTTTAAAATTAGCTGGGCATGGTGGCACATGCCTGTAGTCCTAGTTATTCAGGAGACTGAAATGGGAGGATCATTTGAGCCCAGAAGTTTCAGGCTGCAGTGATCTATGATTGAACCACTGCCCTCTAGGCTGGGTGACAGAGCAAAACCCTGACTCTAAAAAAAAAAAAGTATCCGAGCTAGAAATACCCTTATATCTTTATTGTATAATTTATCAATATCATTCTGACAATGTAATTCTATACCTAGAAAATCCTAGACTCTGCCAAAAGGCTCTAGGAAGTGATAAACAACTTTAGCAAAGTTTCAGGATACAAAATTAACGTACAAAAATCAATAGCATTTCTACACACCAATAACATCCAGACTGAGTCAAATCAAGAACACAATCCCACTTACAACAGCCATAAAAAATAAAATAAAATAAAATAAAATAAAATACCTAGGAATATAGCTAACCAATGAGGTAAAAGATCTCTACAAGGAGAACTACAAAATACGGCTGCAAGAAATCAGAGATGACACAAATAAATGCAAAAACATTCCATGCTCAGGAACTGAAAGAATCAATATTGTTAAAATGGCCATACTGCCCACAGCAATCTACAGATTCAACACTATTCCTATCAAACTATCGTCATTGTTCATAGAATTTAAAAAATAATTCTAAAATTCATGTGGAATAAAAAGAGCCCAAATAGCCAAAGCAATCCTAAGCAAAAAGAACAAAGCCAGAAGCACTTCATTATCTGACTTCATACTATAAGGCTACAGTAATCAAAAGAGCATGGTACTGGTACAAAAACAGACACAAAGACCAATGGAACAGAATAGAAAACTCAGAAATAAAGCTGTAAAACTGAGAAATAAGGCTCAGCTACAACTGTCTGATCTTCATCAAGGCTGACAAAAGCAATGGGGAAAGGACTCCCTATGCAATAAATGGTGTTGGAATGGCTATTAGCAATATGCAGAAGAATGAAACTGGATGCTTAACTTTCACCATACATAAAAACTTACTCAAGATATATTACAGATTTAAATGTAAGACTTCAAACTATAAAAATCCTAGAAGAAAACCTAGGAAATACCTTCTCGGCATTGGCCTTGGCAAAAACAAACTGTGGCTAAGTCTCCTTAGCAACTGCAACAAAACAATTGACAAGTGGGACCTAATTAAAGAGCTTCTTCTGCACAGCAAAAAAAAAAAAACAAACAAACAAACAAAAAAAACATAATGAAAACTGTCAGCAAAATAAACAGACAACATACAGAATGGGAAAAAATATTTGCAAACTATGCATCTGACAAAGGACTAATATCCAGAGTCTACAAGGAACTTAAATCAATAAACAAAAAACAACCCATTAAAAAATGGCCAAAGGACATGAACAGACACTTCTCAAAAGACAACATACAAGCGGCCAACAAACATGAAAAAATGCTTATCATCACCAAAACCACAATGAGATAGCATCTCACACCAGTCAGAATGGCTATTATTAAAAGTTTAAAAAAAAAAATGCCAGCAAGACTGTGGAGAAAGGGGAACATTTATATACTTTTTGATGGGAATGTAAATTGGTTCTGCCCCTGTGGGCAGCAGTCTGGTGATTTCTCAAAGAACTTAAGGCTACCATGTGACCCAGCAATCCCATTACTGAGTACATTTCCAAAAGAAAACAAATCATTCTACCAAAAAGACACATGTACTCGCATGTTTATCACTGCACTATTCACAATAGCAAAGACATGGAATCAACCTGGGTTCCCATCACTGGTGGACTGGATAAAGAAAATGTGAAACATATATACCATGGAATACTATGCAGCCATAAAAAATAATGAACTCCAATAAAAGCCAAAATTGACAAATGGGATCTAATTCAACTAAAGAGCTTCTGCACAGCAAAAGAAACTACCATCAGTGAACAACAACCTACAGAATGGGAGAAAATTTTTGCATCTACTCATCTGGACAAAGGGTAATATCCAGAACCTACAAAGACTCAAACAAATTTACAGGAAAAAAACAAACAACCCATCAAAGAAGTGGTCAAAGGATATGAACAGACATGTTCTCAAAAGAAGCATTCATACAGCACAGACACATGAAAAAATGGCTCATCATCACTGAGCCATTCAAAGGAAATGCAAATCAAAACACAATGAGATACCATCTCACACCAGTTAGAATGGTAATCATTTAAAAGTCAGAAACCAACAGGTGCTGGAGAGGATGGTGGAAAATAAGAACACTTTTCACTGTTGGTGGTGGACTGTAACTAGTCTCAACCATTATGAAAACCATATGGCTCCTCAAGGATCTAGAACTACAAGTACCATATGACCCAGCCATCATTACTGGGTATATACCAAAGGATTATAAATCATCTGCTATTAAAGACATATGCACATGTATGTTCATTGCAGGCACTATTCACAATAGCAAAAGCTTGGAATCAACCCAAATGTCCATCAGTGACAGAGCTAGATTAAGCAAATGTGGCACACTACACACCATGGAACTACTATGCAGCCATAAAAAAGGGATAAGTATTGCTGCCTGTGTGGAACATTGGATGCAGCTGGAACCATCATTCTCAGCAAACTCATCACCAGAACAGGAACCAAACACCGGATGTTTCATCATAGGTGGGACACTGAACAATGAGATCACTTTGACTCACGGGTGAAGGGGAACATCGCACACCAGCCTATTAGGGGAGGGGAGGGTTGCATTGGGAGTTATACTGATGTACAAGGACGAGGTTGATGGGTCACTGACGAGTTGATGGTGGGCACACCACATGGCACAAGTATACATATGTAAACAAACCTGGCACATTATGATTATGCACATGTACCCTAGAACTTCAAGTAAAATAATAATAAAAATAATAATAATGAAAACATATCCTTTGTAGCAACATGGATGCAGCTGGAGGCTATTATCCTAAACAAATTAACACAGGAACAGAAAACCAAATACACATGTTCTCATTTATATAAATAAGCGTGAGACAGGAATTTGGCAGGACTGATTTCACAACGTACAGGTCACAAAGATCCCACTGATAAAAAATGAGAGGTGATCGCTCCTACTTGTCACAGGGCGAACCCCAAAACTGGGGTTTAGCTGGGAGGCCATGTGCGTTCTTGGCTTCACACAGGAAGGAATTTAAGAGTGAGCCAACAGAGTAAAGTGAAAGCAAGTTTATTAAAAAAAATAAAGGAATAAAAGAATGGTTACTGTATAGACAGAGCAGCGGCATGGGCTGCCTAAGTATACTTATGGTTATTTCTTGATTATATGCTAAACAAGGAATGGATTATTCATGAGTTTTTTGGGAAAGGGGTAAGGAGTTCTTGAACTGAGGCTTTCTCCCCCTTTCAGACATATACTGTAACTTCTAGATGTTGCCACGGCATTTTTTGTTGTTGTTGTTTTTTATTTTGAGACGGAGTCTCGCTCTGTCACCCAAGTTGGAGTGCAGTGGTGAGATCTCAGGTCACCACAATCTCCACCTCCCAGGCGCAAGCAATTCTCCTGCCTCAGCCTCCTGAGTAACTGGGATTATAGGTGTGCGCCACCATGCCTGGCTAATTTTTGTATTTTTAGTAGAGACGGGGTTTCGCCATGTTGGCCAGGCTGGTCTCAAAACTCCTGACCTCAAGTGATCCACCTGCCCTGGCTTCCCAAAGTGCTGGGATTACAGGCATGAGCCACTGTGCCCGGCCCACCATGGCCTTTATAAACTGTCATGGCACTGGTGGGAGTGTTGTTTAACATGCTAATGCATTATAATTAGTGTATAATGAGAAATGAGGACAACTAGAGATCGCTTTTGTCACCATCTGGTTCTGGTGAGCTTTGACTGGCTTCTTTGGGATTACAGGCGTGAGCCACCATGCCACACCTAGATTCTGTTTTTCTTAAAACTTTGGCTAATCTAAGGAATAATGTGTTCGATACACTTTAAAAGAGAAATCTGCTATCAAGTATGTGTGAAACTATCTATGATTCAGAAAAAAATCAGATTTATACTCTCCAGCTTGATGGCAGAAATGTTCTTACAGAAGAGCCAACATCAATGTTACTGCTACAGGCAGCACAGGAATGGGCAGCTAAGTCAAATCACACTAAGAGAACAAGAAAGAAGAGGTAGAAGGCAGAAATGCTCCAGGTAAACTGCAAGCTGGAATCAAGCAAAAAATCTATAGCAGAAGTACATGCAAGTGTCAAAGTCAAAGCATGATACAAAACTCAAGTCTAGATTATGCTAGGACATGAAAAAGATGGCCTCAGGGAGCTATCTAGAGAACAAACCAACAAACTGATGCAGTTTGGATCATTGGTACCAGTCTTCCAGCACAAAGCATTTATTTAAAAATAATAATAATATATCAATATTTAAGCTAGAGAATGTTTAAGCTAGCAATACTTAAGCTAGAGAATGAGCCCAGGAAGTGCCTATTAAGAAGAATCCTGGCTTAGAGGTGATCTAATGAAGACAAGGTACCTACTTGAATAGGCTCTTGAAACAAAGAGATTCTAACACTAATTAGGACAGGGAAAATGACATTAAATAACCAACAAACATCATGCCATGGTCTGAGGGCACCTGACTGCCACCACAAGCAATTTCTAACTACTTTAAACACCATCAACCTCTAAGACATGGTAAACTTTTCTTTCAAGGCAGTTCAATACCAAATAATTTCTAAAATCTTCCCTGCTCTTCTCCCCTCTCCCTTCCTGTCCCAGTGAAGCCAACAGCTCAGACCCTCTGTGTAGTAACCATAATACACTGCACTTGACTTCTACCTAACATGTTCAAATATAAATATGTCTTCATATATCTGTCACCCCAAGCCGACATGCACTCCTTGTAGGCAGACAGAGGAACTATAACATTATGTATCACCAGAGCCAGCCCAGCAAGGGTTTACACGCAGTAGGTATCAGGCATCTGCCTAGGACAGAATAATTTAGATGACAGCAAACAAGAAGCACTTAAAACATTTGGAAACGTAAGACCCAAAAGACAAATACTGAAATCTAAGCCCACCTGCAGAGAAGTCAACAAGAGTCAATTCCCATTATAAAACCCCAGAAAATATTAGGAATTCAAGGCATCAGACAATTCAGGAGGCTTGGGTATGGCATGGGTCTGATAACAAAAGAACTAGTTGACACTGTTCAAGAAAAACAATCAGAACTCTACGGTTCTTCCTCTATTCTGCCCACCAAGTAGGGCTAGACATGTGTCCACCACCAATCTGAAAAGAGAATAATCACCCCTAGAGAATTTGGACAAGTCAGGCTCAAGGTTCAGGGACCTAGGTTTTGCTGAGTATCAGGGATGGGCACCAATCTGAAAACAGATTGCAACCCCTATTCCTACTGGGCAGCCAGGACAATGGCAGAGGCTTCTACCTCCATGCGTAATACTGAAGGATTAGTCAAGATAACTAGACACAGAGAAAAAGACAAAGATAGTAGCAGTTGGGCTGGGAGTGAGGCAAAAACTTTAAATGAAATGAAAATGTCAAGGTAGCTAATCAAGTACTAGTATAAAGCCCTCTTCTCAGCCTCAAACTTGCAAAACTAACGCTCAGCAGCCATTTAAACAAAGCCTTTAGCACAAAGCACAAAAGTCAAAACAGAAAGATTTGAGGAAGAGAGAAAAAGGAGACTCAGAGGAGAAAGAATCCAGCAAGTGGGAAAAAAAAAAATAGCCCCAAAGAGAAAAAGTAGACTTACATCCATAAAGCAAGAACAAGAAGTTATAACATTTAGATAGTGAGAAAATGCTCTTAGAAAATGAAAATATGGCCAGGCACAATGGCTCACGCCTATAATCCCAGCACTTTAGGAAGCCACAGTGGGAGGATCACTTGAACCCAGGAGTTCAGGACTAGCCTGTGCAACACAGGGGGAACACTGTCTCCACACACACACACAAAAAAAAAAAAAAAAAAACAATTAGCTGGCATGGTGGCTCATGCCTGCTGTCCCAGCTACTTAGGAGGCTGAGGTGGGCAAATGGCTTGAGCCTGGGAGGTTGAGACTGTGTCAGAGGCATGTGAACCAGAACAACTCCATCTTAAATAGGAGCTGGGTAAAATAAGGCTGAAACCTACTGAGCTACATTCCCAGACAGTTAAGGCATTCTAAGTCACAGGATGAGACAGGAGGTTGGTACAAAATACAGGTCACAAGAGTGACTTTTGGTTGTCCTCACTGCTACACTCTCATTAGTGCCATGACAGTTTACAAACGCCATGGCAATGTCAGGAAGTTACCCTATATGGTCTAAAAAGAGGAGGCATGAATAATCCACCCCTTGTTTGGCATATCATCAAGAAATAACCATAAAAATGCCAGCAGCTCTCTGGGCTGCTCAGTCTATGGAGTAGCCATTCTTTTATTCCTTTACTTTCCTAATAAACTTGCTTTCACTTTAGAAAGCAAGAATTCTAAATTTAAATTTAGAAGAAAGAATTCACCAAGAATCCTCTCTTGGGGTCTGGATTGGGACCCCTTTCCTGTAACAGCTGCAGTGAGCTGTGATCATGCCATTGCACTCCAGCCTGCGTGACGGGTGAGATCCCATCTCAAAGAAATAAAGAAGAAAGAAAAGAAATGAAAATATAAGAAAGAAACAAAAATCCAATAGAAGGCTTGGAAGATATTACCTATATATACCAGAACAAAGAATAAAAAGATAAAAACAAAGAAAAGATTAGGAAAAAATAACAATTACAGACTCAGCCTAGATAGGAGGGGCGCCATTCAAGTGACAGAAGTCACAAGAGGCCGGGCATGGTGGCTCACACCTGTAATCCCAGCACTCTGGGAGGCCAAGCGGGCAGATCACTGGAGGTCAGGAGTTCGAGACCAGACTGGACAACATGGTGGAAACCCCATCTCTACTAAAAACACAAAAATTAGGTAGGCATGCTGGCAGGCACCTGTAATCCTAGCTACTTGGGAGGCTGAGGCAGGAGAATCACTTGAACCTAGAAGGCAGAGATGGCAGTGAGCCGAGATCACACCATTGCACTCCAGCCTGGGTGACAGCAAGATTGTCTCAAAAAAAAAAAAAAAAAAAAAAAGAGTTACAAGAACAGAAAAAAACATTAAGGGAGAAAATAATCCTAAAACAATGAAAAAAAAAACTGAGAATGGAAAAACATTAGCTTCCAGACTGAGTACTCAGCACAAAAAAATAATAAGGGGAAAAATAATACATACCTGTTAAGACAAAATTATGAAAGGCAATTGTTTTGGACTGAGCTCCTGTACTAGGAGGTGCAACAGATCAACCAAATCAAAATGAAGTTACTCACGTTAAGTGCCACATAATCAAACTGAAACTTGAATGAAGCAGACAGATCTAAAAAAAAGACCGGTTTTTGCTGAACACAAGAGATTCCAGGCTACCTGAGTCA
Organism: Rhinopithecus bieti; assembly: GCF_001698545.2. Lineage (NCBI taxonomy): Eukaryota > Metazoa > Chordata > Mammalia > Primates > Cercopithecidae > Rhinopithecus > Rhinopithecus bieti. The sequence goes on along the minus strand of NW_016828893.1, from coordinate 65,743 downwards.
GTGTTTAATAAAGTCCTCTCTGCTTTAACCCTTACAAAAAAGTAAGCTAACATTAATCAGTCAAGCGTTTTTTCTATTTTTCCATTTCTCTGTTCCGACCTTACAAAATGCACATTCTGCTACTGCCTAGTGGGAGCTCTCACTCTATTCTGTAGAATGAAGTCTACCCCAACTCATGACTCACAAATAAAGGCCAACGAGATCTGTAAGTAAATCTGTTGTAATTTTGTCTTTTGACATACCCAAAAGTATATCACAGTAAAGTGTCAGAATCCTGCAAATAAAAACAGTCTAAAAAGCTTTCAGGTAATAAAAGGATCAAAAATCAGAATGCCATCTTAATAACGCAACGCAAATGAAGCAATGCCTTGAAATTTAGGATAAATAATTCCCAACCTAGGAGGCCACACCCACTGAAATTATCAATAAAACATGAGAGCAAAATAAAGATCTTTCAGGCATTCAAACACTCAAAAAAAAAAAAAATGCCTTCCATGACATTTTTTTCTTAGGAAACTCCCAGGGGATTTCCCAGAGGACAAAAATTAGAAAACTGACCAAGAAAAGGTTTAGAATAGGACCTAGGAAATAGAGGGGGTCCAACATGAAAAGAGACAAAGGTCAATTTCATGATTATGAAGTGAGGTACAAAAACCAAAATCCAAAACATCTGAATGGTCTAACAGTTTCATTTCCAGCAAAGAATTTGGGGAGAAATTGATACGTACATGAAAAACTCGGTAAATGAAAAAATAAGTTAAATATTAATTCCAAAGAAAACAAAAAGTAATACAAGATATAACCATAAGATGCTATATAGCTAAGTTATGAATTAATCATAAGCCAAATACTAAATTAACCAAAAAAGGTAAATATACTGGAAGATTGAAAGGAGAAGTATGTTTGGAATAGGAAATAATAATAGAGAGAAGTCCTGATTTATACTGCAGAGTGAATATATAAAAATAAAATGAGGCCGGGCACAGTGGCTCACATCTGTAATCCCAGCACTTTGTGAGGCCAAGGCCGGCAGATCACAAGGTCAAGAGATGGAGACCATCCTGGCCAAAGTGGTGAAACCCCGTCTCCACTAAAAATACAAAAATCAGCTGGGCATGGTGGTACACACCTGTAGTCCCAGCTACTCAGGCGGCTGAGGCAGGAGAATTGCTTGAACCCAGGAGGCAGAGGTTGCAGTGAGCCAAGATTGTGCCACTGCACTCCAGCCTGGTGACAACACAAGACTCCAACTCAAAAAATAAAATAAAATAAAATAAAAATGAAGAAAAGTAAGAAATAGAAATATAAGCATGTTATTTTAAAATATGAAAGTATATTCCAGAAGAAACAAAAAATTTTTTTAAAAATTGACTTTTGAAATATAATTCTTTAAGATAAATAAAACTGAAAGAGAAAAGGCATTTTATATCCAGTTTTAATGCCTCTTCAAAAATCTATCATCCTGGACTGGATTACAGAACAGAAAAGAAACAGCAGTGAGCAAATTCAAACAAAGTCTATGGTTAAGTTCTTAATATTCTACCAGGCCAGGTGTGGTGGCTTATGCCTGTAAATCTCAACGCTTTAGGAGGCCAAGGCAGGGAGATCACCTGACACCAGGAGCTCAGTACAAACCTGGACAACATGATGAAACCCAGTCTCTACCAAAAAAAAAAAAATTAATCTGGCATGGTGGCATGTGCCTGTAGTCCCAGCTACTCAGGAGTCTGAGATGGAAGGATGGCTTGAGCCTGGGAGGCAAAGGATGAAGTGAGCTGAGATTGCTCCACTGAACTCCAGCCTGGGTGACAGGGCTACACCCTGTCCCAACAATAATAACTTACAAATATTAATTTCTTCCTTTTAATAATTTTATCATGGTTATGGAAAAATATAACATTTAAGGGAAGCTGAATGAACAAGGATATTCAGGAACTATGTACTATCTATATCATGGTTATGGAAACATTTAAGGCAAGCTGAATGAACAACGATATTCAGGAACCATATACTATCTTGTAACTCTTCTAAAAGTCTAAAATTATTCCAAAACAGAAAGTTTTATTTTAAAATCTATCATGAAGTATTTGAGAAAGAAAGGGTATGAAATATTAGTATTATAATAAGGCCATGTACTCACTCCACAACTAAGAAAAGAAACAGTGCCCATACATTTTGTACCCCCTACCCAGATACATTGCACTTGGTATTTATTATTCTTACACATTGTTTATTTCTACTTTCATTACACAGCATAACCTCCATGCATACACACAGTATTCTTTCGCATGCTTTTACACTTCATAAAAATAGCTTCATATAGTGAGTATTCTGCACACTTAGTTTTTGATTGATGTTGTTATGTTTATGAGGTCTGTTTATATTAATATGTGAGCTACAGTTCATTCATTTCATTTTGAATACTATTTCATTGTAAAATATATCCCATGATACACAGATGGTCCCTGACTTAAGGTGGTTTTACTTAAAATTTTTCAACTTCATGATGGGTTTATCAAGACATAACCCCATCATAAGTCAAGAAGCATCGGAACTTAAGGTGGTTCAACTGAAATGATTTTTCAGCTTTAAAATATATTTATTGAGGTATTAAATGCATTTTCTTTCTTTTTTTTTTTTTTTTTTTTGTTCTTTCTTTTTAAGACAAGGTCTCACTCTGTCACCCAGGCTTGGAGGCAGTGACGATCACAGCTCACTGCAGCCTCAAACTTCTGAGTTCAAGCAATCCTCCCATCTCAGCCTCTTGAGTAGCTGGGACTGCAGACATGCTCCACCACACCTAATTCTTGTTTATTTTTTGTAGAAACAGGGTCTCACTATGTTGCCCAGGCTGGTTTCAAACTCCTGGCCTCAAGTGATCCTCTCTCGCCTCAGTGTGCCAAAGTGCTAGGATTACAGGTGTGATCTGTATCAGTTAAATGCACTTTTTACTTAATATTTTATTTTCAATTTACGATGGGTTTACCAGGACATAACTCCACTGTAAGTCAAGAAGCATCTGTATTTCTCCAACTTTGTCTTGTTGGTAGACATTTAAGACCAATCTTTTGCTATTACAAACAATTCTGTGGATGTCTTCATGTGTACATGTGTAGAAGTTTCTCCAGATCCGCTTTTGTGTATTTTTTTTTTTTTACCATGGCCCAGACTTAGAAATATGTTTTAGATCATAACCCCATTCACATAAAATTGAAGCGAATCTCATGAAGAAAAAAAACTTAATGATGCTACATGCAATTGTGCCAGTTACCAATTTATTGCCCCTCAGCACTAAAGTCACCCTTCTTTGCCCTGGTTAGTAATACCGGAGTTGGAGCCTGTGATGGTTACCATTATGTGTCAACTTGACTGGGGCCACAGGATGCCCAGATATTTGATTAAACACTATTCTGGATGCCCCTGTGAGGGTGTTTCTGGATGAGATTAACACTGGAATCAATAGACTGAATAAAGCAGATGGCCCTCCCCAATGTGGGTGGCCCACATCCGATCTTCTGAAAGCCTGAATAGAACAAAAAGGCAGAGTAAGAGAGAATTTGCTCCACCTGCCATTCTCTCTGAGCTGGAACACTGGTCTTCTGCCCTTTGGGCTTGGATTAGAACTTACACCGTAAGCTCTCCTGGGTCTATAGCCTGCTGACTGCCCATCTTGGGACTTCTCAGCCTCCGTAATATCTTTTATTTATATATAGATGTATTGGTCTGGGTTTTCCATAGAAACAAATATTCCAGAGCACACACACACACACAAAATCCTTCTCTTGAAAAGAGACTAATACAACCCTATGAACATTTTTCTTTTGCCAGCTCACAGGGAGTTGGGCTTTAAGAGAGCATGCTGAAGGGATGTGGTGTGCTACTGTCTTATTGTAAGCACTCTACCCAGGGGACTTGTAACACTGGAGACCCAGTAGTGCTTATCTTAGCCACCTGCACACACTAGCTATGGCCCTTATTCTCTGGCAAGTTTCTCTACCACCTGCAGAGCCACACCTATGAATCTGCTCTGGCTCGTTCATGCCTTCCCACAAGTTTCTCTACCACCCAGGTTGCTCCTACAGACCAGCTCCAACGCATGCCCTCTGGCAAGTTTCACCGCCACCAGCAGGCCGCACATTCCTATGGAATCCATGCTCTTTCCCATAAATTCTGAATCTTAGGCTAGAAGGGATACGGGTTAAGTTCTTAGTTTCTTGCTTGTCCACTCCCTCTCAGCCCTACAGGCAGTAGCTGATTTCTGCATTTGCTATTCCTTTGAGTCTTCCTTTAGCCATTTTAGCAGTTAACTACTTTTTACTAGTTAACAATTATTTATATTAAATATTCTCTATTCAAATTAATGTGATTTCTCTCTCTTGATTGGATAATTGTTATAGCAATATATTTAGATATTTATTATTCTATTCTTTTTTATTCATACAGAAAAGTGAGCCACTAAATATAACCGTAATAATCCCCTAATGATTTGATAAAGATAGCTTGAAAAACATTTATCTAAGGTATGTACTTAAGAATTAAATGGCTAGGTCATAGGACATGCACATCTAACTTCACAAGATACAACCAGCATATAAGCATTCCAATGGTAACCTATCTGTGCCAATATCTGAATATGTGAGACATTTCAGTTTTCTCAAACTGATATGTATAAAATCATTCATCATTCTGATTTTAACTTGCTATTCTATGAATGACTCTTTTTCTTTCTTTTTTTTCTCTTCTTCTCTCGCTCCCTCCTTCCCTTCCTTCTTTCCTAACAGGATCTCATTCTGTCACACAGGCTGCCTCCTGAGTAGCCAGAACTACAGGCATGCACCACCACACCCACCTAATTTTTTCTTTTCTCTCTTCTCTTTTTTCCTAGAGACAGGGTCTTTCACTTGTTGATTAGGCTGGTCTTGAACTCCTGGCCTCAAATGATCCTCCCACCTCAGCCTCCACTGAGGATTACAAGCATGAGCCACTATACCTGGTACTCACCTATTATTTATTCTTATTGGTTTATAAGAGATCTTTTATATTCTGATTGCTTATTTTGTTGTATCACTGCAAAATGTTTTATCTGTGACTTGATTTTTTATTTTAAACCTTTAATCCAGTTCATTGATGCATAATTTACATATAGTAAAAAATACAGATCATGAACATACAGTACAATGAGCTTTGACAAATGTCAATAACCCACATTTCATCCAGATACAGAACTTTTTAATCACCCTGAAAGTTTCCTCATACTTCTTTCCAGGCAACCCTTTCCAAGAAGCAACTACTGTTCTGGTTTCTATCACCATAGATTTGTAGTGTTGCTTATTCTTGAACTTCATATAAATGGAATCAATACATAATGTAAACTTTTATTTGTGTTCTTTTGTTTAATATATTTTTCAGATTTTTCCATATTGTTTAGTTTTATGCTTTTATCAACTTTTGACAAAGTTGTTTCACTTTTAAAATAAACGTTTTATTAATATGTAACACCCATAAGTGTGAAAATCATTAGTGTACAACTAAATAAAAAAAAAAACAGTTTTTAGAGACAGAGTCTTGCTCTGTTGCCCAGTCTGGAGTGCAGTGGTGCAATACCGGCTCACTGCAACCCAGGTTTTAAGTGATTCTCCTGCCCCAGCCCCCCAACTAGCTAGGATTACAGGTGCCCACCACAACACCCTGCTAATTTTTGTGTTTTTAGTAGAGACTGGGTTTCACCATGTTGGCCAGGCTGGTCTCAAAGTCCTGACCTCAAGTGATCCACCCACCTCGGCCTCCCAAAGTGCTAGGATTAGAGGCGTGAGCCACTGCACCCCCCCCATGTAAATAAATTTTTAAAGAGTATACATACCTGTCTGCCCACCACTTAGATAAATAAAACAATAGCAGTATCCTAAAAGCCACCTGTACCTCCTCCAGTCATCAACACAATGCACACACCCTTAAAAAGGTTTTTTTGAGACAGGTTCTCACTCTGTCACCCATGCTAAAGTGTAATGGCACAGTCATAGCTCACTGCAGCCTGAAACTCCTGGGCTCAAGCAATCCTCCCACCTTACCCACCTGAGTAGCTAACACTACAGGCACATACCATCATGCTAATTTTTAAATTTTTTGTAGAGACAAGATCTCGCTATGTTATCCAGGTTGTTCTCAAATTCCTGGCCTCAAGTGATTCTCCTGCCTCGACCTCCCAAAGTGCTGAGATTACAGGCACAAGTTACTGCTCCCAGTCAATAACCACTAATCTGACAAATATCACCTGATTCAGTTTTGCCTGATTCTGTCCTTTTTGTATACAAAATCATAACAACACTAATTCTCGTATCTGGCTTCTTTTCTCAATAACATGTCTGTGATGGGTCATTGTATTGTATGTAGCAATAACTAACTCATTTTCCTTTCTGTATCACATTCAGCTGTACTAATATACCACATATTTGCCCATTCTGCTGCTGATGAACATTTTCACTTTTTCCAGTTTGAGGCTATTATGAACAAAGCTGATACTAACATTTCATAGGTATTTTGCTGTTGGGTTCATATTTATGAGTAGAATTGTTAAATTATAAGGTATGTGTATATTCAGCTTTAGTATATAGTGCCAAGGAGTTTTCCAAAGTGCTAATAACATTGTCCCCACCATCAGTAATGTCTGGGAGTAACAACTGATCAACATTCTCACTAGCACTTGGTATAGTGTTTTAATTCTTAGTCAATAAAGTGGCCATCTGGTAGTAGCTCACTATAGTTTTAATATGCATTTCCCTGATGACTGAGATTAAGCACCCTTCCATATGTTTTTGAGCCACCAGGATATGTGTTTTTTCAGGAGTCTACTCAAGCCTTTTGCCTGCTCTTCTATTAGATTATCTTTTAATTTTTGACTTCTAGCCATTCTTTATATGCTCTGAATACAAGCCTTTTGTAAAATAACTCATTGTGACTTCCTTTTCCCTCTACTTAATGATCTTCTGAACAAGAAAATTTTCATTCTAATAAAGTATAACTTACCCATCTTTTCCTTTATGGTTAGTGCTTTTTGTATCTTTATAAAAAATCTTTGTATACACCAATGTCAAGAAGAACAGTTTCCTATGCTTTCTTCAAGGTGAATTATTTTTACATTTCACATTCAGATCTACCATCTACTCGGAATTGAGTTTGGAGTATATTCTCTGAGGCAGGAATCAATATTCATTGCTTTCAGTATTGGTCCAGTATCATTTATTGGATAGGTCATCATTTTCAATTTCAATTGGCATAGCATCACTTATTGTAAAGGGCATCATTTCTCCACTGCACTACAAGGTCACTTCTCTCATACATCAGTGGATGATATATGTCCACGGAGTGGACAAGCAAGAAACTAAGAACTTAAAAGAACCCCTTTCCCTTCAAGGCTAAGATCCAGAATCTGTGGGAAACAGAATGGCTTCCACAAGAACATGGAGCCTGCTGGTGATGGCACAACTTCCCAGGGCACTTGGGTTGGAGCTGGTTTCTAGTAACAACCTGCTGATTGGCAGAGCAACTTTTGGAAAGACATGAGTGAGCCAGAGTTAGCCCACAGGTGTGGCTCCAGGGTCTATTTCTGGCCCCTCTATTCTGTTTCAGTAGTCTGTCTTTCACCCCAAATCACAGTCTTAATTTATAATAAATCTTGATATCTGGCAGCATAAGTCCTCTAGTTGAGATAATCTTCATGATTATCATGTTCTTTGTAACCTTTTGCATTTTCATATGAATGTCATAATTAGCTGTTCAATTTCCATAACCAAAAAAGGCCTGCTGGATTTTTATCAGGATTGCATTAAATCATTAGATTAACTTGGGGAGAACTGGCATCTTTATGACAGTCTTTCAATTCATAAACATAGCAAATCTTTCCATTTGTTTAGATTTTAATTTTTTCAATATTTTTGTAGTTTTCAACATGAATGTCTTGTATTTTTTATTAATTTCATTCCTTAGCATTTGATACTTTTGATACTACTATAAATAGCATTGTTTTATTCATTTTCTAATTCTTCTTTGTAAACATAGAGAAAAACAATGTGTTTTTAAAATACTGATGTTTTGACTAAGTGCAGTGGCTCATGCCTGTAATCCCAGCACTTTGGGAGGCTGAGGTGGGAGGACTGCTTGAGACCAGCCTGGGCAACATGGCGAAATCCTGACTCTATAAAAATAATTAAAAATCAGCTAGGCATGGTGGTGCACACCTGTAGTCCCAGCTACTCAGGAGGCTGAGGTGAAAGCACTGCTTGAACATGGGAAGGCCAAGGCTACAATAAGCTGTGACTGTGTCACTCCACTCCAGCCTGGGCAACAGAGCAAGACTTTGCATCTATCAATCAATCAATACAATACTGACATTGTAACCATCGAAATCTCTTAGTTATTCTCAGTATTGTCTACAGATTCTATTGAACTTTTTCACATAAAATCATATCAAATATATATGATTTCAACTTTTCCTTTCCATTCTGTATGTTTCTTACCTTACTGTATGTACTAGCTAGTACTTATAATACTATGTTCAACAGATGTGGTGATAGCAGGTGCTGTAGTTTGAATGTTTGTACTCCCAGACATCATGTTGAAATTTGATCCCCGATGTTGGAGGTGGGCCATAATGGGAGGTGTCTGGGTCATGAGGGCGGATCTCTCATGAAGAGACTAATGCCCTTCAGGAGGGGGAAGGTGAGTGAGTTCTCACTCTATTAGTTCCTGGGATAGCTGGTTGTTAAAAGATTGAGCCCAGGAATTCAAAGTTGCAGTTAGCTATAATCGTACCACTGCACTCCGGCCTGGGTGACAGAACAAGATCCTGTCTCCAAAAAAAAAAAAAAAGAGCTTGGCAGAACAAGATGGCTGACTAGAAACACCTGGTGCTTGTCTCCTCAAGAACGAACAGAGGTAAAAAAATAAATAGCTAAGATTTGACTGAAGTGTTGAAGAAAGAAAAGCGGAATGCCACAGGGGAGGGGAGATGTATCTGTGGTGACTGGAAATCCAAGAAGGCAGTGTAAAGGCATCTGACCTCTGCAGCACCGTCTCACCAAACCAGCCCAAAGACAGGAGGGACTTCCCATTGTAAGTGAAAAGTAAGCAGAAGATCCTCACCATCCCCTACCACCACTGCAAAAGCCTACAGTCCTTACACACCCTGAGCCCAGTTTGGAAAGCTGCCAGAAATTCATGCAACTACACTGCTCCAGATTGGGAACACAACGTGTGCTAACCCACCCCTTGTGAGCCAAGCTATTGTAGCAAGACACCATCTTGAGACTAGAGCCACCTCTGGAATGCTCCCTCCTCTGGGGTACAGTAGGCACTGTACCTCTCCAACACTGGGGCTCCATCTTCATTATGCCAAGCACCCACAGATGGCTAAATGCCACAACCCCAGATGCACAAAGCTTGGGCTCAGGATTGCCTGTGACTCTGGTCCTGCACAGCAGGGAAACCAATGCCTGCTGCTACACTTCCAGCCAGAATAACAGTCTGCCATTCCCACCCAGGGTGAACATGCCCTTGAGAGCCAGCCAAGTCCTTGCCCACCACAGCAGAAGAGGTCCCTGAGCCTACAAGGAGCCAATATTCCCTGGGGCCAGTGGCCTGGCTACAAGCCCACAGCACTCCCACCAACCACAGACATGCCCCTGGCCTACGCAAAGGTCCTATGCTCCCAATAAGGGCTTGAGAGAAGTCCCATAGGCTACCCTCACAGGTGTGCCCCCAGGCCAGCCAAGCAGCAAAGAGCTCAAATCTTGGATCTGAAAAATAGCCCTGCAAGCCACACCCAGTAAGCACACCCCTGAGCTGGCTGAGCAGCCTTACACCTGCATCTCAGACCTGAGAAACAGCCTCATAAGCCACCCCTGGCAGACACACCCCTAGGCCTGCTGAGCAGTTGTGTACCCACATCCCAGCCTCAAGAAACAGGCCTGTGGGCCACCTCTAGCAGGCATGCTCCCAGGCCAACTAAGCAATCCTGTGTCTGCATCTCAGGCCTATGAAACAGCCCTATGGGCCACCCTCTGCAGAAGCACCCCCAGGCCAGCTGAGCAGCTGCAGCCATGTCACAGGCTTGAGAAACAGCCCTAAGTCTGCCCCCCAGCCGCTGACGTATTCCCCCAAGTGAGGCAAGCAGCCTTGCACATACCAGGCCTCAGAAACAGCCCTACAGGTTGCCAATGGCAGACACAGACCCAGGCCAGTCAAGCAGGTGCACATCCACATCATGAGCCAGAGAAACCCAGTGAACCACCTCCAGCAGACATGCACCCAGGAAAGCTGAGCAGCCACTCACCCACACACAAGGCCAAAGAAATAGTTCCACGGCTGTCCATGGTGGGCAAAATCCAGATCAGATGAGTAGCCTTGTGTCCTAAGCCGAAGAAACAGCCCTGTGGGCTGCACCTGATAGACAATCCCACAGGTCAGTCAAAAAGTGTTGTGTCCACATCCAGCACCTGAGAAAAGGCCCTGCAGGCAGACCCTGGCAGACATGTCCCCCGGCCAGCTAAGCAGCTGCTTGCCTGCATCCTGGGCCTGAGAAACAGCTAAGACATTCCTGGAAGGCATGTCCACCAACTAGCCAAGCAACTGTATACCTATGTTCAAAACCAGAGGAATGGCTCATGGCCCCAACCCCAGCTGACCACACCCCAAGATGGCTGATCTACTGTGTACACACACATGCCCCACCCAGAGAAACAGCCCCAGCAAGCCCATCCCTGGAAAACCTGTACCATTATCACCACAAACTCTCTCAGCCTAGGCCACTCAGAAACATGCCAAATTCCACTACTATGGGTTACAGCTGAAAAAACTACATGGAAACTAGGTCAATACACCCCACCAAACCAATGCCCCAAGACTCATTCAAATAAGAATTTCCCTAAGAAACCTACTCCATAAAACTGGAAGAGGCGACTTTTCTGCTAGATGGATACAAATCAATATAGGGACATATCAACCAAGAAAAAGCAAGAAAACATGTCACCTACGAAGAAAAACGAATTATCCAGTAACAGATCTCAATCATAAGAAAATATGTGAAATGCCAGAAAAAGAATTAAATGTTAATCTTAAGGAAACTCAGTGCCATACAAGAGAAGACAGATGATTCAACAAAATTGGGGAAATCAGCTCATGATTTGAATAAGAAATTCAAGAAAATCGGCTGGGCGTGGTGGCTCATGCCTGTAATCCCAGCACTTTGGGAGGCCAAGACGGGCGTATCACAAGGTCAGGAGATCGAGACCATCCTGGCTAACATGGTGAAACCCCGTCTCTACCAAAAATACAAAAAATTAGCCGGGCGTGGTAGCGGGCACCTGTAGTCCCAGCTACTCGGGAGGCTGAGGCAGGAGAATGGCGTGAACCCAGGAGGCAGAGCTTGCAGTGAGCCGAGATCACGCCACTGCACTCCAGCCTGGGTGACAGAGCGAGACTCCATCTCAAAAAAAAAAGAAAAGAAAAGAAATTCAAGAAAAGATAAACCAAACAAAAAATCTTACAGTTGAAGAATTCAATTACTACAACAAAAAATAAAATCAAGAGCTTCTAGAACAGACTAGACTAAGCAGAAGAAATAATTTCTGAACTTCAAGACAGGTCTTTTGAAATAACATAGGCAGACAAAAACTAAATTATAAAAATGAAGAAAGCCTGCAGGATTTATGGAACACCATCATGTGAATAAAGTATTACAGATATTCCAGAAGGAGGAGAAGGAAAAGGTAGGGAAAACATGTTTAATGAAATAGAAGAAAATTCTCCTGAGTATTGGGAAAGATATGGACATCCAGAATCAGGAAGCTCAAAGAACCCCAACAGATTCAACCCAAACAAGTCCTCACTGAGGGACATATATTATATATCTAACTGTCAAAAGTCAAAGACAAAGAAATAATTTTAAAAGCAGCAAGAGAAAAGTGTCAAGTCACATATAAAGGAAACCCCACTAGACTAACAGTAAATTTCTCAGGACAAAACTTACAGGCCAAGAGAGAGTGGGATGATATATTCAAAGTACTGAAAGAAAAAATTAAAATTAAAAATGGCAATAAGGAATATTATACCCAGCAAATCTAGACATTAAAAATGAAGAATAAGGCCGGGCGCGGTGGCTCAAGCCTGTAATCCCAGCACTTTGGGAGGCCGAGACGGGCGGATCACGAGGTCAAGAGATTGAGACCATCCTGGCTAACACAGTGAAACCCCGTCTCTACTAAAACAAATACAAAAAACTAGCTGGGCGAGGTGGCGGGCGCCTGTAGTCTCAGCTACTCGGGAGGCTGAGGCAGGAGAATGGCGTAAACCCGGGAGGCGGAGCTTGCAGTGAGCTGAGATCCAGCCACTGCGCTCCAGCCTGGGCCGCGACAGAGCGAGACTCTGTCTCAAAAAAAAAAAAAAAAAATGAAGAATAAATAAAATCTTTCACAGACAAGAAAAACTAAGAAAATTCATCACCACTAAACTGATCTTGCAAGAAATACTCAAGAGAGTCTTACATCTGGAAGAAAAAAGATGATAACCACCATCAATAAAATATATGAAACAATAAAACTCATTGGTAGGACTCATACACAAACAAGAGAGAAAAAGAAAACCTTATCACTGTGAAACACCACTCAACTGTAAAAATAATGAGAGGAAGTAAGAAACAAAGGATATAAAAAACAATCAGAAAACAGTAAAATAACAGGAGTAAATCCTCCCCTATCAATAATAATCTTGAATACAAATGGATTAAATATACATTTAGAAGATACAGATAGACTGAATGGATAAAAAATAAAGACCCTATGATATACTGCCTACGAGTAACTCACCTCACCTATAAAGACACACATAGACTGTAACTGAAGGAATAAAAAAGACATTCCATGCAAAAGAAAACCAGAAGTTAGCATGAATAGTTGTACTTATATTGGACAAAAAAAGACCTGAAGTTAAAAGTTGTAAAAAGAGACAAGGTGACATAGCAACAAAGCAATCTATTTAGCAAGAGAATATAACAATTATAAATATATATGCACCCAACATCAGAGCACCCAGACATATAAAACAAATATTATTAGACCCAAATGAAGAGATAGATCCAAACACAATAATAGTTGTGGACTTCAACACCCCACTCTCAGCAATGGGCAGATCATCCTGACAGAAAACCAACAATGGGACATTAGATTTAAACTGCACCACAGACCAAATGGACATAACAGATATTTATAGAACATTTCACCCAACAGCTATAGAATACACATTCTCCTTATCAACACACTGAACATTCTCCAGGATTAACCATATGTTAGGACACAAAACAAGTCTCAAAAAAATATATTAAGATTGTTAGATATTAGTTCTAAATTTCTCTTCAAAGAATCAGTATGTCCGTATGTCCAATTCTTTGCCTTCTACTTTTAAACTTAACTTCCTCATAAAGCAACCTTTTTCAATCACCTGCTCCACCCTGACTCATTCCGATTACCTGCTCTGCCATAACCATTTTTCCCACCAAACCACTCACCACGTCACTCTCTTTAAATTAGCCAATCAGAATTACTTTAGCCTGTGTGGCATAACCCTAGTCAACAGGGGGAATGACACAGCAGCAGGGGCCACAAGTGTCAGGAATAAGAACCCTTTCCCCTCCCTTGTCCTGGTGTGTGCTCACCATTGCTCCATCTGTGAGGGCGCACCCTTCTATAGAAGTAAATTGCCTTGCTGAGAAGAAAAAAAAAAGAAAATTTTATATTCGAGTGCTATTTCTTTTACAACACCGAAACTGTATTTATAACAAGATCAAAATCATATCAAGTATCTTCTCAGACCAAAATGGAATAAAACTAGATATCAACAGGAAGAGAAACATCTGAAACTATATAAATGCATGGAAACTAAACAACATGCTCCTGAATGACCAATGGCTGGAAGAAGAAATTAAGAATGAATTTCAAAATTCCTTGAAATGAAAATAGAATCTTAAGATCCCAAAACCTAGGGAACACAGCAAAAGCCATATTTAGAGGACACTTTAGGGAAATAAATGCTGAAATCAAAAAAACTAGAAAGATTTCATATAACCTAATGGTGCACCTCAAGGAACTAGAAAAGCACGAACAAACCAAAACAAAAAGTTAGCAGAAGTAAAGAAATAATGACCAGGCCAGGCGCGGTGGCTCAAGCCTGTAATCCCAGTACTTTGGGAGGCCGAGACGGGCGGATCACGAGGTCAAGAGATCGAGACCATCCTGGCTAACACGGTGAAACCCCGTCTCCACTAAAAAATACAAAAAACTAGCCGGGCGAGGTGGCGGGCGCCTGTAGTCCCAGCTACTCAGGAGGCTGAGGCAGGAGAATGGCGTAAACCCAGGAGGCGGAGCTTGCAGTTAGCTGAGATCCAGCCACTGCTCTCCTGCCTTGGCGACAGAGCGAGACCCTGTCTCAAAAAAAAAAAAAAAAAAAAAAGAGGCTGGGGCCGGGGGCCCAAGCCTGTAATCCCAGCACTTTGGGAGGTCGAGACGGGTGGATCACGAGGTCAGAAGATCGAGACCATCCTGGCGAACATGGTGAAACCTCGTCTCTACTAAAAAAAAATACAAAAAACTAGCCGGGCGAG